>NC_081412.1:487828157-488103157 GCF_030272615.1 Cryptomeria japonica
CCAGATTGGTGTTTGAAGGCTCTAAATGATGACTTCTCCTATGGTGAAAGCACGTGTCTCAATCCTTTGTTTTCAGTTGAGTGTATTTCTACAGGTGACTTTGAAGCTGATAGTCATGAACCTGATTCAATGGTTGCGTCTACTCAAGTTTCTTCACATCACATATTATATTAAGGTTGTCCAATTTGAGGCTTGATTTATTCCAATCCAAACTATCAAAGGGATATTCAGATAGAGGATATAGGTACACTTGAGAATATTCCACAAATTGCCAATAATGTTCAAAATGGTACCCAAATCTTTCAAGAGAGCTCGCAGATTTATGATGAGATATGGTGGTTTGGTTCATTTCTCAAAGATATTTCTCATCATCTACATGTTGATCTTGGTAGCCTGCTGAGATTCCAGGTGTCATATGGATGCATGCCACTGTTCCGCAAAGGTGCCTATTTCTCTCAGCCTGTGAATGGTTTTGTATGATAATCATGGAGAGCTTTGAGGTAGGCTTTGCCTACCATGTATATAATTTATTTGTAATTTTGTTGTGTTCATCCCATTTTTGTTTTGTGTCTAGTTTCTCCAGCTATTCCCTGTGTTGTTTCCTCTTTGACTCTGTTGCCCAATGCATAGTGCACTAGCCTGCGAACCAGAGATTTTGGGTTCATCATGCGTCCTTTTCAGTCCTTGTCTTCAGTCAAAGCCTGCTATTTCCCCCATATTTGGCATACCTAAAATTTAAATTTCAAATCAATCTCAATGTCTAGTAAATGTCCAATGAGTGTTTATGCATAAGTAATGAGCACGTTATCCAAGGTCCTTGCTAGTCAAAATCTGAAAAATGGAAGAATTTTGAGAATTACCACAAATTGAGGGAAACTAGTTGGCAGTCAAGATCTAAACATCATTTTGTATCACCTGTCCAACTTTCACCCGAACCTAGTTCATACTTTGTCGTATTTTAAACTTTCAATTTTTGGTGTTTGTTGCTCCCAAATGATTAAAATATCTCATTTAAGGCTTCGTCATGAGGTGTAAATAATTGTGTGGACCTTTTTCCTTTCATTGACATGTGTTTCAAATTTAAGAACCTAACTCCCTACTGTTTGAAAGTTATGCCATTTTTCTCCAGCCAAAACGATATATTTAAAATATTTAAATTATTTCTCAAATGATAATTTAATATTTTAAATTATTTCAATATGTTTGGTCATTTGCAATAAGAAAATCGTCTTTAGACATCGGTGGCATTCTTCCTTGATTCATCCTCAACAAAAAATGGTTTCCAAGGTGTAAAGGATAGCTTGTTGAAGCACAAGGTTAGAAATGCTCACTTTTTAAGCATTCTTAACCTTTTTTCTCAACCTTTTGTCAAAAAGGTTATAAATGCTCACTTTTTGAGCATTTCAAACCCATATTTCTAACCTTTCACAAAAAGGTTAGGAATGCTCACTTTTTGAGCATTTCTAACCTCATTTCTTAACCTTATGAGCGCCACTTCATCAAGAAGGTTATAAATGCTCAGTTTTTGAGCATTCTTAACCTCTTATAGATTTTATCAAAAAGAAAGAATAAAAGAGAGGAAAGAGCTTCAAATTCCAGGTTTTGAATCTGTGTTGGATGAAATTGTAGATGTTTGTAATTGGTCAAGTTTTTGACTCCATCATCCTAGCCTGTGCAACAAGGGAACTTTGGAACATGACAGTGACACTCACCCACGCCTTTGCCAGTGGGAGCTTCGAAGCAGATTGAAGATACAAGTTGTTTTTGTCAAACATTGAATTTTGATATGCATGTAAACCATGGGAGAAAAATGAAGTATATCACATGATGTTTTAGGAGGATTGTGTGCAAGATGAGGAAAGCATACTAACGACATGCGAGTTGTTCGACCGAATGCCTTGAAGAAATGTAGTATAATTTATAAGAGAATCTGCAGAAATCAAAGATGGCAATCTTTCTGCTGCGAACCAACAGGGAAGTCATCAAGCTAGTCACGGTTTAGGTAAAGCGTAGAAGATAAAGGAATTGTATTAGACATAATAGTCACGGCTGCTCTGGTATATGACAAAATTGCAAATCATGGAAGCATCAACATTGCAGGTGAACTGTTGTTGAAAGGGGTGTTATGGACATTCATCTACGCATAATGATGGAGGAATTGTGTTAGGTATTGTGGTCACAACCATTCTAGTAGATGGTGTTGCAAATCCTGGAAGCATAGACAATGCACGTGAACAGTTTGATAGAATTCTGCAAAGAAATGTCTCTTTGACAGGCGTTAATCTCAAAGATGTGGTCTCATGACATGCGGTGATGACAATGCTCTCAACCAAGCTCATGCTACAAATAGGAAATACGATCATTGCAGGATATGATGTTAACCAAGCTCTCAACTGTTGAAGCACAGACATGGCACGTGAACTATTCAATAGAATGCTCTTCATTGAAACGTATTTCCTAGCACAAGTTATATCGCATAAATGTGGTCTCATGAAATGAGGTACTTGCAGGATATCCACAATATGGACTTTGAATGGGGTATTGACACCCATTAAAACATCTATGCCACACGTTCATTGTTAAACAAAATACCTCAAATGATGTCACCCATGGAATATGATGATCTCAGGATATGCACAGAATGAACATTTAGAAACTTTCGAGCAAATGCAATTCGATTATTTTATTATGCTATTTAGACCAGTGGCGGTTGTATGGATGTGTTTTTCTAGGTATAAACAATATGAGAAGTAGAATTGCAATACTATAACAATGCACAAGTTATATCACATATCCAAAAATAGCAAATGGATACCCATCAAGACATATTGTAGAGTAAATTATTGTCAGATATTATAGTTGAAAATGTATAGGTGAGCACAAAGATTAATTTTCTATCTTTTTCATACCGTCCATGATGTGAATGTGGAAGAATAGACAAGTGCAGGAACTATTCGACAAAATGCCTGAAGAGAATGTCATCCCATGAAATAATTGCAAAATGTGTACGACATGGATTTTGCAAGGAAGTTCTTGATTTGAATTAATGAAGCACCCTCGAACACCTTCTGATGATTGAAGTGCAAAATTGAAAATGAATGCAATCATAGTCCTTTAAGAATGAGAACATATTGGAGAGTTGGTATATCATATGTGCCAACCTACTTGTCAAACGTAAAGGTTCTAATATCCTATTGAGGAGTGCATATGTGAAACTCACAAGGATACTCTGATGTTGATGATGCATTTGTTATAGTAACGGTGTCAATCCATAAAATCAAGGAACATGGAATTCAAAGTTTCTGAACATAAATTTGATGGGGAATGTGAAGGCCAAAACAGTGAAAACACCTTGAATGTAAATGATCAAATACCTATTTTAAAGAATGGCCTGAAATGAAGATTTAAAGATGTCTCTTGCAGCTATGTATGAAAATGGGACATATTGGTCATGTTTTGAAAAGTCTTAAAAAGTCAAGACACCTTTAAGTTTATTCAGTGGGACAAAGAAGTAGAATTGGTTTGCTCCTAATGAGAAGACATTTGATACTTTAATGTGTGTCTAAGGAGTTTATGTCATGGAAGGATTATGACTAATGATGTCCTAGTAGGCTTTCTTGTTGTTGTGCGGGTTGTTCTTTTAGATGGATCATATCATGATGTAAGTTCTGATGAACTGGATTTTCATTTTGTGACTTGTGGTGCTTTTGAGGAAGGAATGGAGATGCAAGTCCAAAATTGCAAAGCTACGAAAGAGTGATATTTGATTCCACAAAAGGGAGCAACTTTCCAAGCTGGAGTTGAAGTGGATTTCCTCCAAAAACAAGCTCTTCATGATTGCAAGAGGACACATTGCCACGTCAATGAAACCGATATCTTATTGTCCTTTTGATATTATGAGTTTCAAATTCTCATTGATAAATGTGACTTATGTCACTTATTGTAACCAAAGGTTAGGAAATTGACTTTTTTTGTGCATAAGTGTGTAAGTTATTAACTCATTGAAATTTACGTAGAAAAGAGTTAGTTATTAACCCAGAATTGAAGTTGGTTATAAGGTAGTTATCCTACAAACCTATAAATGGAAGGCTATTTGTAAGGTATGGTGGAGGAGACTTTTTATGGAGGGGAAAACTCTGCTGGAATTTTAGGAGAAACTTGTAATGACATTTTGATTTGCACTATGTATAGAAAGGATTTTGGACTTGTATATTTCCAAAAGGATAATGAAGAATACGCCTTAGTTCGTGTGTTCTAAATGTATTCATGTGTTATCATTTCTAATTTCTCGTATGTCAAATCGGTAGTCTTTTTATGCATATGTGACTTGTATAATTATTGTGATTATGCAGAAGCAACCTTTGGTATCTCAGTTTGAATGTGTTGAAGTATCTTATCTCTCTGTATGTTGGGATTTTTCATTCTTCTTTATCGTCATCTCATGGCTAAGAATATTAACTTATAAATTCCCCTTGTAATTTGTTGCTAATGTTGAGAAATATTAGTTGATGGTCGTATGTCTATTGTTGGGGTTTCTATCTTTATTTCTTTTTAGTTTTATGTTTTCTCCTTTATGTACTTTCAGGTTAAAAGTACATAAAAATCCTAAATACCCCTATCATACGAGGGAGCTGCCCCTCTCAAACACAAAGGGAGATCGTGTTTCACAGAACAATCTCTCCAACTAATGGAACATTTGTCACTGCTTATTGGGCAAACAGGGTCAGTTTCAGGTAAACGACCACAGTGACAAATCTGTTTACCAACACTACCTTAACTCTTAAATAGTTTATAATCATTATTATAATTGTATATATGTATTTACATTGTCCTAAGAGTTATAGGATGTCTAGGTCATTTATTTTCACCAAGTTGAGTATTGAGTTCTTGGTGAAGAATATTATTATCAAGTATTTGTAGCACATTTCATATTATATCTTCTATTTTGATTTATTATTATTATTTTTAATTTTTTTTTTAAACACAAGTGGTATTCCGAGCTATGATTTGGGAAAAGGAGGACAAACCATTAATTTTTAAAGACACTTTTATATCTTGCAAAATGCTACTTGTTTTTTTATAAATTTTTAAGTATAGTTGGAGGATCATATAAATAAGATGTAGTCCAAAAATCAGATTTTATCATTAATATTTTTCTAGTTATTGCAATTTCATCATTTTTCATAAACTCACTTTCCAAGTTGCAAATCAAGGACTTTTTTAAAATGTTAATATTTATAGAAATCTCATGAAAATTCATTAGGGTTCTATTAATTTGATTTTTCAATTTGTGGCCAACTACATCATATTTTGGTCAAATGAAAGTTGGATCGGTTGGGTTTGATAAAATGGTTTCCTATTGAAAATGTTTTTAAAATCCTAGTTTCAATGGATGATTCCAATCTTGATGAAATTGGATATGCATTGGAATGGTGGAGAAAATATATAATATCATATAGAAAATATAGAGCATGGAAAATTAAGTTTTGGTGTTTATTAAGAGGTGAACCTAGCAAATGGTATTTATCATTGTGTGAGGATATTTCTTCTTTGGATGAACTAGAACAATAATTATTATAATAAGAGGATGAGTAGGATGAAGAAGAGGAGGAAATAAAGAAGAGAAAGAAGACAAGGAAGAAAATAAAGAAGATGAAGAAAATGAAGAAGAGGAGGACGAAGATAAAGAAGAAAAGGAGGAAGGGGCAAAATAAAATGAGGAAGAAGATATCAAAGATGGAGAAGACTTAGAAAAAGAAAAAGAAGGTGATATAGGTGAATATCATGTACGCATTCAAAAGGAAAAGGTTATTGTCTTTATAAACATAGTACTTAAGTATAACTTCATCAATAGGGAATTAGAAAATAAGATACATGTAGAAGCAAATAACATTAGAGACAGTCAAATATTAGGTATGGATATTCAAATTTATGAAAATATAAAGCTCTCTATAGAATACTATTTTATGTATTCAAACTTTCATGCTTTGGATTTGGATGGAATGGATATTGTTCTTGGTTATCCCTGGTTATAATATTTGGGAACAATAAATATTATGTGTAAAATAAGTTATATAGGAAGAAAAATATCACATTACAAGATATTATACACAAAGAAGAAAAAGTTCAGGAATATTATGAAGATTTTAAAAATGAAATAGTGGAAATTCAAGAGGATTCAAATATGGAGAAAAATGAAGGGATAGGTAATTATATTAAGGAGTCACCAAAACAAGTGGCAAAAAATGGTGAAGAATTAGAAATGGTTCCAATAATAGCAAAGGGTGCATTATATCAACACCCACATCATTGTGAGAGGCAAGAATCATGGATTAGACTATCACAGAGGAATGATATTTAAAAAAATCAACAAGAAAATCACAATAAACTTACATGGAATCAATGGAACAATTGCAAAAAACAATGGTATCACAAAAGTAATGCCTTCTCATGGAAGCATAAAAGTAATCACTATGATAAAAATGGAATCAAATGGGTGAGAAAAATTATGGCTCAAAGATGGAATCCAAGAATTATCAAGAAAAAGACATAGTAAGGATCAAATATGGATTGATAGATAGGCCATGACATCATATTTATAATAATTTGTGGTAGTCATACTCTGAATTTTTCTCATGTTTCGAGGACAAAACCTGTCAAGTGGGGATGCCATGTTTTGTATTTATGGATGTGATATTGTAAGGTATTTAGGTGGATGGAGATGTTGACATGTGGCACACGTCTCTTAAGTTGTTTATATTGGGTCATGTGAATAATTTGTGTAATTAATTATATTAGGAGTTGAGTAGGCCTTCATTAGGTTTTACCCTTCCATTTTATTACTAGGAGGTATTTTGAACGAAGGTGATTATCATTGTAAGATATGTATGAAGTATGATATAGTATTTGGGATCTTTTCGAGATGTTGTCACGAAAAATTGCACCCATGATACTAAACTAAAAGCTCAACAATCCCGTGAAACATGGGGATACTTTCAGGCCCGTGGGTATGCTTATCGTGAAAGTAGACCTTCAAAGATTAGGCCAAATTCATGTTTGATGAATCTCCTACAAATAACTTTCTGTAGGAAAAGGGTTAAAAGACTTGCATGCGAAATAAAACCTTTCCTAATGGATGTGATACACGGAGATTATGGAGTGTTTAACTACTGCACTAAATCAATGACAACTGCAATAAGGAATGAAACATTTCACAAATCAACTAGATCACCTAAGTCATAAATATTTCATGAAAAGGTTCAAAGTTATCCATCTTCTGCATGTAGGAAAAGTGTTTTTTCACAACATGCAAGGAATTGGAAACTGGATGAACACAACCTACAACCTGAATTCACTATGAAATCATCCTACTTCTGCAAGAAAAAGCAAGATGAACCAAAGGATTGTAAAAATCACAATAACTCTATCAAATCGCTCATTTGACAATGAAAAAAGCAAGAAATACTGATAAGGAAATAACTCTGTATTGCAAAACTGAAATAAAATATAACTCTATTACAATAACTGAAAAACTGCTAAGTGCTAAGATACAATGCTTTTTCTGCTACGTGTGTAGCAGAAAAGAAAGAACTAGAGGGAAAACAAGAGAATAGAAGAATACATAGATAACACGAAGAACATCTCCTCCAAAAACCCTAAAATGAAAAAAAATTGCATGATAAAAAGCCTTGGGTGGTTTTGCCCAAAATGGTATAAAAAAACTCATGCGTAACCAGGCCAAAAATAGCTCATGCTACCAAAAATAGGTCTCTTACTAATAGTGCATGAAAAAGACATCCCCTACTGAAAAATAGAACTGCCACCTCTGCTCAAAGTAGCCCTCTGAAAAAGAAAAAAACACTCTATGTCCTAAAAATCTGCATGTGCCTACTTAAAATAATCCCCCTAAAAAGCACCGTGTCATATGAAAACTCTGCATGCTATGAGTTGCCAAATATAGCCCCGAGAAAAAGAAAACCCCTTCTATTGAAAACTACATGATATGATGCAAAAAATAGCTACTAAAGCCAACAAAAAAAAAAAATCCTCTCTCTGTAATTCTGCATGCTCAAAATTTCTCTCTTTTTATCTTTCAAAATAATTTATTTTAACTTTATGAATAAAATAATTCATTTTATTTCAAGTGCTAAAATAAGTTATTTATTTTACTTTATCTCTTTTTTAAATTTGTCTACTTTGTTTTTATAACAATATACTTTTATTAAGAGTTTTTTTTAGTAAATCTTAATAAAAATATATTAATCATAATCGAAAAGAAATAAACTAAAGAAAGAAAGAAAAGAGCTTAAGAGAGCTCTCAACCCTTTGCATGAGGGTTCTACATACACTTAGGTCCAATGACTTAAAAGTCATGACCACGACTTAATACATGCAATGATTTGTTTGTTTAAAAAAAAAATAAAAAAAAAAATAAAAAGCCCTTTTAGGGCATGTAGATAAAGATATTTTTCAAACCCTAAAATCATATTCCTATTCTCCACTTTGCAACTCTCTTTGAGAAAACTAGACGCAAGCATGCATTAATCTTCTGCTATTTGGAGTTCGAACTAGGAATTGTCAACATACTTTGAACTCGGTCTTGCATGTCAGTATTATTGGCAACTCTTTCTACCATTACCCTTTTTTTAGAAGGAAGAAATACAAGAATTTTGCTTTTTTAAATGCATCTATTCAGGGTTTCTATCAAAACCTATGTATATACCTTGTATTCATGCTCTATCTGTTTGTTGTGGATGCATCTTACTGTCACTGTCTTAAGGACTCAAATTTGTTGCTTTTGTTTGATCTATGGTAGTATCGACTATGTTTTGAAGCCGAGCCTTGGCTTTTAAAACTGTATTTCAACATAGGACCGTGTTCTTCACTATTTTAATGAAGCTCTGTTATTGCTACTGCATTGTGAATGCTGCAAATTACCTTTTGTGGGTATTGCTAATAATTATTCATTGTTCTTTCACAATGACAATTTACTTTTTTAGCAGTGTGTGTTGTAGCGGTGGTGGGCTTTCTGAATCATTTTTCATATCTTTACTGGGAATGCGTATATGGATTGTCTCTATAACTAAAATAACTCTTTTCATTGTGCTTCCATAATCACTATTATTTCATTTTCTAATTGTCATAATACCTTCTATTCCACAAGTTTTAGGGTTTTCCTATTGAATGATATGCTCAATGTTTAATTCCTTGGCAATGGTATTGTTGTATACTTTTGAAGTTGCTCATAATCCATCCATTGGACTGTAATACTGCTTTGGGAGTTTTCTTTTGTGACTGTTTATACCCTTATCCACTTTAATAATGTTTTTCCATGATGACTATATTCACTCAAAAAATATCTTCGTCAAAACTCATTTTAAGCACTTTGTATACAATATTCACTATATCCTTTAAGGCTACTTTCTTGTTTGGGCTATAATGATGTATTGACAATGATCCTTGATTGATTCTTGATTAGGGATTATCTTTTGATCTTAAGTACCACTGTATTTTTTCAATTCCCCAGTTTTGTAAATTTCTTAGTAACTGTTTTGTCCTTCTCTGAAAGTTGTCTACATCATTGTGACTGCTTTTGGTATATCTGAAGCCTGTGATTGTTATTACCTTGCATTGTTTCATTTTCATAAATATGAAATAGTCCAAACAGAGAAGGCATTGTTGAACTGATCTTAAAAAAGACTCAGAAACCTCTTTATTTCAGATTTGTGAATTATACAAGCACTGTACTCTTGTGTCTTTCTCTTGAACTCGATCATTTGATCATTAGGGTTGCTTCTTGAAGAATTCATTGGCTTCTATTATTATCATTAGGTTTGCATATTCATTGTGTTTTGTTTGAAACAATTTAGTTTTTAGATTTGTGAATTATACACTCACTGTGACTTTTGGTGACATATGCTATATCTCAGACTCTCTGCATCTCTACCAACTCTCTATGATAGCTATTGTGGTCTTCTCATACTATTTCCTTACTGTGTTTGATAACACTATGGCTATATCAAGACATCTTTCTTTTACTATTTACTTATGACATGAGAGTCCTATGGCATAGGGTTATTAATCAAAAGCACACAATTGATTCTTCTATCTAATCTAAGTATGGTCTCAATGATGTGGATATTTCACTATGTTTGCAGTCACTATCACCCAGGTCTTTTATGATTGCTAATACACAATGACTTTAGCTTTGATCAAACAATAATACCATTGTTACCTTTCTTTCTTTGTGATATGCATTCTTGGCACAAGTGAAAGCCTACTTCATGGTGTTTTAACTTATAACTTTGGCCTTACTAAAGGACTAAATTGTATGGTCACTAATACATTTGGCCTAAAATTCTGATAGAGGTTTCCAACGGACAAGGTATATTGTGAACAAATTTGATTTTTTTTTCAAAAATTTCCCACATTCGTCAGAATTCTGATGATAATTCAATATATGATTTCGGCAGAGAAGGAATTGGCAATGACATTTGTGTTTTTTACAAAAAGTGCCCGCGTTCGTCAAAATTCCGACGACAGCGAGCATTACTTAAAAAAAAAGAAAAAAGACCAAGACATTTCAAATTATTTTTGCGGCCTCTTCCCATTCTCATGTTACCGCCCTAGCAGCGTATTCCTGCCCACAGTTCCACCTCTGTCAAATCCAACAACTGTATCGAGGTTGTGTCTGCATAATGCCACGACCGATTTTTTCTGGGAGGATGGAGCCATAACCTTTCTCGAGTGAGTCGAACAATCCAAAGAAGCTGGCTACCTCACGTCCTGAAGTGGATTTTATATTTTGAGTTGCTGTTGGAGGATCTCCATATAGAGTGAACAGAGTGAGTTAAAGATAATGTAGTAATGCTGGTCTTGCCTGTGGCTGTGGGCTATGATCATCTGAGACTCAAAGCGGACCCTTAGGGGAGAGAGGGACAGGGGCAGAGGCACATGACGGGCAGATGCGGGTTGAAGCAGATAAAAATCTACAATAAACCTAGAAGTAATCTCTTTTAGATTAAAAAACTGAAAGCAAACATATTATCTTTCTATGCGATGATGGTTTCCTTGTCCCTATAATGGGTATCCACTGAGCGGCTCCTACTTGTACAAAAGAATTAGGTTATTAAGGGTCAAACTAGTACAAATTGGAGTTGTAGGATCATAGGCATGAGCCATTATAAAGGCAACAAAGGTAGTGACACCAGCAGGAGTAGACTGTATTGCACTTCGACACCTGCTTACAAATAGATACAAGCGAAACCCGGGCTTCTATTTAGCTCTCTATTTCTCAGGCGAGATAACGAGCTACCCTATTCAAGGGTAGGGAGAAGAGAATTTCCATGGTGTTTTTTGGTGAACTAAATTGTGTCCTTGGCAATCAATCACGAATCGAATATCTTCAAGGATGTGCACTGACAAATGCAATTGGAAACCTTGGCATTACTGATGCATATGTTGTTTCTCTCAACAAGTTTGGTCATGACCTTGAGAATATAGTAGAGCAGGTATAGTTATTTGTTAGTTTTGCGATTTTAGTTTACTTGTATCAGAAAAAAAATATTATGCCCAACTAGAGCATAACGACTTCAAAAGTTAATCATTTTGACATTAATTTACAAGTGCAACACATATTGTTAACCAAGAATTAACTTTTTTGAGTTTATTGCATATTTTACACATAATTGTTTGTTAAATCTATAAATTCCTTTACCATGGACAAATATCAAACTTTTAACTCCTTCAATTTGATAATCATGGCACTAAATCTTATCTTCATTTGCCATATACATTCACAATAATTATTTGTGGTGAAAGTTGAACTTCCAAGGATAGCCACCAGGGCGTTTTTGCCTTCCAGATGTACTTCTGGAGTTTCTCATTTCTTATTCTAGTACTTGATCACACTTATGGTGTATATTTACTATGTGTTCTCCATATTAATGTTCCCCTCTTAAGTAGACAACACCAGGAAACATGTAATGCTAGTTTATTAATATAAAGTAATTATTCAATTGTACCCAAGTTCTTAGGAAATGCAATGTACTTATTATATGTGAATCACTTCAAGTGCATTGCTAGGGAAGGACAAGAAGACCATCGGTTAAACCTAGCATGTCATAGTGCAATTTACAGATTGTGGCCTCTTCATGAGTAGCTCACTTTATGCTTTCACATTCCATTTCCAATCACATAAGGCACATAATGGCATCACTTGCATCACTTGTATCTCATCACTACCATATCCATAAGTTTCATGGCCATCTCCTTGGCAGGCCGACTTGAGACTTGACACCACAAGTCAAGTATATAATCAAATCATTTGCATGGCATAATGAATCAATAAAATACAAAGTGAATTATTCTTAAGGTTGTCAACACATGTAATCTTCTCTCCAACATTTGGCGATCTCTCTCTCTCTCTCTCTCTCTCTCTCGTGCGAACTTGATCCTCATCCATTGTGTGAAGGTTGGCTATTAGGTGATACTAAGGATAAATATTCAAAAAGTATAATAATTACACTAATACATATATCACTCTGATGCCTTAATTTGATATAAGGTCCCTCTATCCTGTTAATTCATGATAGCCTCGGTAAGATAAATGATTGAATGAGAGATAAATGAAGTCTCTCATTCAATCATCTATCCTATCGATAAACTATGATAAAGACTTAAAGCTATTGTTCCTTCATTTGATGACCATTCTTAAATTTGTATATATTCAACCATACTTGCAAAGTTCAATCAATGCTTAACTACCGATAATCATCGGTTGTAAATCTCATAGCACATAATACATCAATGACTAATAGTAAGCATCTCCTTAGTAAACCTAGAAGTCATATCTCTTCTCCCATGACAGAGTGTTCAAGTAGAATTCTTGGGACTAGGAGGTGTGGATCGACCAGATCCTCCACCTGTCGGATGTAGACAAAATGAATGTTTTTTGGATTAGGATGGTACACAGAATCTACTATCAAAAGGTTGTAAGAAATTCTTGGGACTAGGAGGTGTGAAATGGCCTACTCTTATGCTTTTCATGCCATCAAAATTTGAGTTTGATTGTCATCATTTACTTTTCCAAATTCTTCACATGTAACTCCTGAATCAATTTCCTACACACAAAATGATGAAAAAATAGGTTTGTTGATGGAGGCTTTCCTAGGTCAAACCTCGGGTTGTGAATTAACCTTGAAGTATAATGTTTTCCTTTTGAGGGAAAGGATAGATCTAATCTAAAAATGCTTAAAATTGAACATGATACCTTGATGAATCTTTCTTGAATCCTCACACAAGGTTTTAGGATGTCATGCAGAATGGTGTGTTTTAACTTGAATTCTCCTTCAATGCTTGATGAATACTTGATTGCTTGTTCACTTGGAATTGAATTGATTTTATAATTAAGAGATCACTTGAATTGTAGGTAAACCCCTTCAAATGACAAGGTAGGCTTCCTTTTATACCTAATATATGTCTTGAAAGCATTTTATCTTGATGGCTTTAAATTAAAGTACTTTCTCTTCTATTTGGTATTGGTGGAGCAGAGGTTGCATTGCATCGACCTAGGATACATATTTCCGTAGATACAACATAAGTTAAATGTATCCTAGGTCAATGCAAAGCAACCTCTGCTCTAGAGATCACTAGAAAATAGAGAAAGAACTTTAATTTAATGCCATCAGGATAAAAGGCTTTCAAGACAAATAAATGGTATGCAATTGTATCTATTTGGAATGCATTACCCAAACAACACAATCGATCAGTCGCCTTTGAAAAGAAAGTGGTATAATGAAATATTTGGGTATAAAATAGATGAAATGCACTCCATACTACTGCTGCACAATATTTTGGTCGATGCTATTTTTAAAATAGTAAAGGAAGGTGTATGGAATTGGCCTACTCTTCGGCTTTTCATGCCATCAAAATATGAGTTTGATTATCATCATTTACTTTGCCAAATTCTTCACATGTAACTCCTGAATCAATTTCCTACACACAAAATGACGAAAATAGGTTTGTTGATGTGGGATTTCCTAGGTCAAATAGGTTTGAATATACCTTAAAGTGTGCAATATGGAAGGTTTGTATTCTTAATCTCCTGCCCATTTCTTAATTTAAAAGACAATATCTTTATTAAATATCTCCTCTATTTTTGGAGGTAGACATCTTTAAGTCCTCCCTCTTTAAAATGATCCCTTTAGATCTAATCTAAAAATACTTAAAATTGAACATGATACCTTTATGAATCTTTCTTGAATCCTCACACAAGGTTTTAGGATGTCATGCAGAATGGTTTGCTTTAACTTGAATTCTCCTTCAATGCTTGATGAATGATTGATTGCTTGTTCACTTGGAATTGAATTGATTTTATAATTAAGAGATCACTTGAATTGTAGGTAGACCCCTTCAAATGACAGGGTAGGCTTCCTTTTATATGTAATATATGTCTTGAAAGCATTTTATCCTGATGGCTTTAAATTAAAGTACTTTCTCTTCTATCTGGTATTGGTGGAGCAGAGGTTGCATTTCATCGACCTAGGATACATATTTCCGCAGATACAACACAAGTTAAATGTATCCCAGGTCAATGCAAAGCAACCTCTACTCCAGAGAACACCAGAAAATAGAGAAAGAACTTTAACTTAATGCCATTAGGATAAAAGGCTTTCAAGACAGATAAATGGTATGCAATTGTATCTATTTGGAATGCATTACCCAAACAATGCAATCGATTAGTCACCTTTGAAAAGAAAGTGGTATGATGAAATCTTTGGGCATAAAATAGATGAAATGCACTCCATAATACTACTTCACAATATTTTGGTCGATGATATTTTTAAAATAGTAAAGGAAGGGGTATGGAACTGGCCTACTCTTTTGCTTTTCAAGCCATCAAAATATCTCCTCTATTTTTGGAGGTAGACATATTTAGGAAAAGATCTCTTCCTCCCTCTTTAAAATGATCCCTTTAGATCTAATCTAAAAATGCTTAAAATTGAACATGATACCTTGATGAATCTTTCTTGAATCCTCACACAAGGTTTTAGGATGTCATGCAGAATGGTGTGCTTTAACTTTAATTCTCCTTCAATGCTTGATGAATGCTTGATTGCTTGTTCACTTGGAATTGAATTGATTTTATAATTAAGAGATCACTTGAATTGTAGGTAGACCCCTTCAAATGATAGGGTAGGCTTAATTTATATGTAATCATACATAAAGTGTTTGAATTTTTTTCTCACACATGAGGCAAGAAATGAGGGGTCATATTTTGGGTCTCAATCATGAGTACCAGGGTACCTAAGGTGTCCTAGTCTTGTCAATTTAGGATGTGACATGCTAAAGTGGTAAACTTCACCATTCTACTCACAAGAATTTTATTAAGTCTCAAATATAGGGATCATAACTTATTAATGATGCAGTGAAAGTCCTTAATGAAGGACTTATAGAAGTATTTTTGGATGAGTCTTTGTCAAGTGCAGAGAAAAATCAATTGATGCTTAATGGATTTAAGGAACATTCTTTCAAATTGGAAGCCAAAGTTTAATTGAAGGATGTAGAGAAGAAGGTGGAAGAGAAAAGACTAGAAGTTTTGGTGATTAGATGTGCAACAACATATATCCAACTACAAGAAAGCATAATTTTCTTTTTAGAAAAGTGTAAAGGATGCAGTGGTGGCATACATGTTTTAATGACAATGGCCTAAATATACTAAGGATATTAAGGGTCACATAGATATTATAGCATCACAAATTGTACAACTATCCAATACTATAGACATGAAGAATGACGCAGAAGGAAAGAAAAGGATTCAAATAGAAAACTTGTACATGCAACTAAATCCATTGACTAATCAGAAGAACAAAATTAAGAAACAATTCAATCATCTAAGAGATGTTGTAGAATTGCAACTCACCAACTACTTAGTTTTTGCAGGTAAGAATTTTTTTGTTTTGGTTATGGTTGTGGTGTTTGTAGGGAGACATTTACAAATTTATATCTATTTTCACTATTTAATGGTTTATGGGTTTGTAATGGTAATTTAATGTTCTTTCATATTTTTGTATAGATTCTTTATAATAGCCTATTATAGTGATTTGTTCTATTATGGATAATGTTGTGGGTCAGACGGCTTTGCCGTCGGTGCATGAAAGCATTGCATGAGTTCTACTTTTAAAAATTACATGAAACATTTTTAATTTATTTGACTCATTGTTATTTGAAAAAAAGTTTATCAATGATGTTTCCTTTCTCCAAGAATTGGATCTAGGATCTTTCCGTCAGATAATATGTAACATCTAATGACTAAATATTTTCTTTACAAATGCTTATTTTATTTAATTATCATATGAGTGTGAATTATAATTTATATCTGTGCGGAAGCAGAAGATACAAGTTGAAGACTCGTGCGCAAGTAAATTTTGTAAAAGAAAGCAAGTAATCATTATCTTGAATGACATGGAAACAAGCTCATCAACTACCTACAAGAGAGCAATTGGAGAAAAGTAGAGGAAAGTGCTAAAGGGTGATAAATACATAGAGAGTATGCAATACAAACAAACAATGTCTGGAGTGTGTGATGTGACATCTCTAATTTATGTTAGGAGGGACTAACTGGTTTTGGAGTTCCTGGGAAACCTATTAGGCCACGCTTGGAGGAAATCAATGTGTTCATGCAAGGGCCACCTTTTTTCTATTATGAGAATGATGCTTTTGCATCGAAGGATATTTGGAAGGCAATATCCGACAATTTCTATAGTGTGGAACCACAGTTGGCAGACTCGAAGTACTTTTCAGCTTCTAGAAGACCAAGAAGTTATGTACACAATCTTGCAATAGAAGGGCAATTTCAAGCATTACCTCTCTCCCCCATGACTATTCAAGAAGCACTTCCTCAGACAAAGGACTATTGGCCTCCATGGGATCAAAGAAAAAAATTGAATTGCTAGACTATAGACGATGTGGTGGTGTCCTTCGTGAAGAACTCTGCACTATAATTGAAAATTCATGAGGGAAACTGCAAGATAGTGAATAGAAATACATTCTTGAAAAGTGGGAAGAATGGATCTTGGTTTGGGTGGGGCTAGGATAGGTGGCTCCTCTAGAGGTTGATGAGATAGAAATCATATTAGGATTTGAAAAAGATCAAACTTGTTGAACTTTGTGTGCGAATGATCTATTTGGAATGCATTACCCAAACAACACAATCAATCAGTCACACACGAAGTTCCACGAGTGTGATCTTTTTCAAATCCTAATATGATTTCTATCTCGTCAACCTCTAGAGGAGTCACCTGACCTGGCCCCACCCAAACCAAGATCTATTCTTCCCACTTTTCAAGAATGTATTTCTATTCACTATCTTGCAGTTTCCCTCATGAAATTTCAATTATAGTGCAGAGTTCTTCACAAAGGACACCACCACATCGTCTAGAGTCTATGCTTCAATTTTTTTCTTTGATCCCTTGGAGGGTAATAGTCCTTTGTCTGAGGAAGTTCTTCCTAAATAGTCATGGGGAGGAGAGGTAATGCTTGAAATTGCCCTTCTATTGGGAGATTGTGTACATAACCTCTTGGTCTTCTGGAAGCCGAAAAGTACTTCAAGTCCGCCAACTCTGGTTCCACACTATAGAAATTTTTGGATATTGCCTTCCAAATATCCTTCGATGCAAAAGCATCATTCTCATAATAGAAAAAAGGTGGTCCTTGCATGAACACATTGATTTCCTCCAAGCATGGCCCAATAGGTTTCCCAGGAACTCCAAAACCAATTAGTCCCTCTGGACATAAATTAGAGATGTCACATCACTCACTGCAGACATTATTTGTTTGTATTGCATACTCTCTTTGTATTTATCATCCTTTAACATTTTCCTCTACTTTTCTCCAATTGCTCTCTTGTAGGCAGTTGATGAGCTTGTTTCCATGTCATTCAAGATAATGCTTGCTTGCTTTCTTTTATGAAATTTACTTGTGCATGAGTCTTCAACTTGTATCTTCTACTTCCACACATTTATAAATTATAATTCACACTCAGATGATAATTAAATAAAAACATTTGTAAAGAAAATATTTAGTCATTGGATGTTACATATTATCTGATTGAAAGATCCTAGATCTAATTCTTGGAGAAAGGAAACATCATTGATAAAAAAATTTTCAAATAACATTGAATCAAATAAATTAAAAATGTTTCATGTAATTTTTAAAAGTAGAACTCATGCAATACTTTCATGCACCGACGGAAAAGCTGTTTGACCCATGCATCCTCTGATACCATCAAAATTCCGACGATAACTAAAGAAACATTTGACAAGGATGTTGTATATCCAATGTCACTTCCTTGTCAGACAATCATCGAGGAGAAAACATAGCATCTGTCGGAATTCCGATGGTAATCTATGTAATTTTCTGGCTGGGGGAGCAAATATACCCGCCGTCGGATGAGTTCATAACGTTGTTGGAATTTTGACGCAAATGGCATCGTCGGAAAGACCGACGCCGATTTTTTGATGGTTAAATTTATTGGAATTTCAATGTGGTGTCATCAGACTACCGACAATGGACTATCAGAAATTAGGCCCAAATGTACTAGTGGGTATTCTTTGAACATTGTCCTTTTATGGGTGTGTTAAGCTTTCATATTGCTGCTTGGCAAACAAGAACCCCTTACCCCTATTGGAATTATGGATGAATTGATTATGTGTTGCATTGATGTTTTGTCATTGATGTCAACACTCACTGTTATGGATGGTTACCGATAGACAGGTTTTGGTTACCGGTAGAAGATCTAGTGTTACCGGTAGAAGAGACTATCTGTTGGACACTTCCGACATGTTTGGATCAGTGAAGTATGTTTGATTTCATGTGTTATATGCTCCATGAGCATGTTTTGGTCAGCTGGTATTGTCTTGGTAATTAGATGCTATCATACACTCTGGTAAACCCTTACCAGCATTGGTTTAAGGCTTTACCGACAGAGCTTTCATTGAGGAATTGTGACAGGATGCATAATTGGTGTTGGTAAAACTTCATGGATTTCAGGATGCTGAAGATGTTCTTTGATCATACTTTAACTGATTGAAGACATTGGTTTGGCATGGTGGACTCAGGATAGGTCTGATACCTATCTAGGTTATGGACCAATATCATGCTAACGTGTACTCTACATGTTACTGAGATATGTCGAGATGATTTATGGATTTGTTATTATTGTTTTGGTCTTAATCTGACATGGCATATCACTATAACATGGAATTATGTAATGATCTTATTGTAATATCTTTAGGTGGCCGACCTAATTGGTTTAGGCCTTAGGGTTTGTATAAATAAGAGGTAGAAACTCTTTGTAGTGTATCATGGTTATTGGAAAGGTCATGGTCAAGGAATATAATGTGCAAATATTGTAATATCATTCAGGCAGAGGAGTTGGTCAATCATTGGTAATCGAATTAGATTCAGAAGAGGATTTAGTCCTCCAACATTGAGCTTAACTGGGATTGTAATCAAGCATGGTAGATGCTATTTCTGGTAGTTCACTCTATTGGATTATTTTCCATTTACCTTGAGATGGTTGTAGCCTCTCTGTAGTCACTGAGAATCTTTTGTAATGAGCAGTATGCTCTAGGCAGTGTGCCTTCTTGCAAGTGCAGGCCCCTCATTGTAACACATACTTTCTACAGAAAAATCATCTGACTGTGGGTAGGCTTCCCACCATGGTTTTTCCCTTTCCAGGTTTTCCACGTACAAATCATGGTGTTATGTGGTATGGTTGCTTTACATTGATTATATGGTTAATTGTCAAGTTATATTATTTATCGGTATCTGTTCCTACCAACATCTGTATGTGCTTTATCGATACTTGATTTTTTTAAGGTTGTATTGTGGATTAAAAGTTATAATATGTTAACAACTGATTCACCCCCCCCCCCCCCCTCTCAGTTGTTCACTGATTATCCTAACAATTGGTATTAGAGCTTTGGTCCTCTTTTGGAGAAGCTTAACTACTTGAGGTAGATCCTATGGCAACTAACACTTCTAATCCACCGACAATTATTTTTAGAAGAGAAATCCCTAAGGGATATGGAAAATTTGAATGGAGACTCATCTTAGATGTCTTGGCAAGAATATTTGGGAGATCACTAAGAAAGGTTACACACCTTATGATCCGACATCTAGCAATCCTGCTCTTGCAGACCTAGATAAGAATATTGAAAATGATTCCAGAGCTAGAGAAGCCCTCTTGTGTGCACTTACTGATCAACAAATCATGGGATTGACTAACAAATCATCAACTAAGGTTATGTGGGACAAATTGCAAACTTTGAATAAAGGTGACCCTCCTGTCAAAATTGCTAAACTTGATGGTTACTGGGTAAGATATGAAAACTTGAAAATGGAAGATAATGAAAGAATTACCGTGTTTATGGAAATAGTAAATGAGATTGTTATGAGAATTCAATGTTGTGGAGGATTTCTAAGTGAAGATGAAATAGTTTCCAAAGTCTTGAGATCCCTTCCACCAGCTTACAAGATGAAGGCAACTGCAATTAATGAATTAAGAACAATGACAAACACCTCGGTTAATAGAGACATTTTGATTGGGAAATTATCTGCTTTTGAGCTTGAAGAATTTGGATCTTTTGGAGCTATAAAGTCTAAACATACTTTTCATGCATCATCATCAACATCTACTGGAAAAAGTGATTGGAAAGACCTATATGAAAAAGAATTGGAAGACATGAGGAAAGAAGATGAAGAACTTGAGAAACTTGAAGCCTTATTTGCTAGAAGAGTACCTAAAGAACCTACTAGAAGTAAGTATGAAGGAAAAGAACCTTTTAAATGTTTTGCATGTAATAAGATTGGTCATTTTGCATCTAGATGTCCTGAAAGGAATGCAAGGTTTGAGGAAAGAGTTAAGAAATATTTTAAGCCTAACCCGAATAGAAATAGATTCAAGAAAAGAAAAAAATGCTACATAGCATATGAGGAAGGAGTAATTGATGACTCTAGAGATGAACCGGTAGAAGACTCTACTAGTGAATCCGACAATGGAAAGGAATGGGTGTTCTATGCTTTGAAAGAAGATGAACTGGAACCAGCTATCAAGAATGAAGAAAAAGCCTTGGCAGCAAAATTTGAAGATAAGGATGAATGCGTAATTGATAGTGGATGCTCACATCATATGACTGGAGGTAAAAGGAAATTTTTGTCCCTACAAGAATACAATGGTGGTCAAGTCAGATTTGGAGATGACAAGGCATGCATGATCAAAGGTAGAGGTATTATTTTTTTGGATGGAAAGCATAACACTAATAATGTCTATTATGTAGAAGGTTTGAAGCATAATATTTTGAGTGTTGGTCAATTGGTTGATAATGGTTTTCAACTTCAGTTTAAAGATAGAAAATGCAAAATCATTAACAAGACTGGTATGGAGATTGCAACCAGTATTCATACAGGAAGTAATATCTTTCACTTGAACACTGGTAATAAGACATGTTTGATTGCTCATATTGATGAAAGTTAGCTATGGCATAAGAGGTTGTGTCATGTTAATTTTGATTGTATTGTTAAGATAAGTTCAACTAAGGTAGTTAGAGATATACCTAAGATCATGAAGCCTCACAATCTAGCATGTAAGGAATGCCAATTGGGTAAGAAAGTTAGGAGTTATTTTAAGAGCATACATGATAAATCTAATGATGTACTTGATTTAATTCACACTTACTTATGTGGTCCAACAAAGACTAGAAGCTTTCAAGGCGATAAGTATTTCATGCTAATTATTGATGACTTTTAGAATGATGTGGGTGACTTTTCTAAGGGAGAAGTCTTAAGCTTTTGAGAAATTTAAGATCTTTAAAGTAAAGATTGAAACTGAAACTGAATTGAAAATCAAATGTCTAAGATCAGATCATGACGGTGAGTTCACTTCTCATGAATTTAATAGTTATTGTGAGACAAATGGAATTAGGAGACAATTATCTACACCTAAGACTCCTTAGCAAAATGGAGTAGTGGAAAGAAAGAACAAAACCATTTTGGATGCAACTAGATCTATGATGATGGAAGCCAAATTGCCTCATATCTACTAGAGAGAAGTAGTGAGTACAACAGTCTACACATTCAACAAAGTTCACATCAAAGGTGAAACCGTTAAGACCCCTTACGAACTATGGTTTGGACACACACCTACTGTTAATTATTTTAGAATTTTTGGAAGTAAATGTTATATCAAAGGAGATGATTCAATTGGAATGTTTGATCCTAGATGTGATGAAGGGATATTTCTTGGTTATTCAATTTAGAGCAAAGCATATAGATGTTATAACAAAAGATTGCAGAAAATTATGGAGAGTGCTAATGTGAAAGTGGATGAACAGTACACAAATCATTCTATATCATATGATAGGGAACCGATAGTGGAAATGATCATAACTAAACCGGTACAGGAAGCTAAGACATTTACACCAGCACAATCAGAAAATTCAACTGTGACTGATGATCAGAGCAGTGAACCTGGAGTTCAAAAGACACCAAGGTATGTAAGATTAAATCATTCTGAAGATCAAATTATTAGAGATAAAAACAAGGGAGTTATGACAAGAAGAAAATGTGCAAATGAAGAGGTATGTATTATTTCTCAAGTTGAACCGACAACTGTTATTGAAGCTTGTAAGGATAAACATTGGTTAAAGGCTATGGAAGATGAATTAGATCAGATATAGAAGAATGAAACTTGGTCTTTAGTTCCCCAACCTAAAAATAAGAATTTTATTGGAACTAAATGGGTTTTTAGGAATAAACTAAATGAGGATGGTCAAGTTATAAGGAACAGGGCTAGATTTGTTTGTAAAGGATATTCTCAAATGGAAGGAATTGATTATGGTGAGACATTTGTACCTATAGCTAGAATTGAAGCTGTTAGACTTTTTCTTGCCTATGCAACTTATAAGAACTATAAGGATTATCAAATGGATGTTAAATGTGCATTTTTGAATGGTGAGCTTGAGGAAGAAGTTTACATTGAGAAACCTAATGGATTTTCATTGACAGATGATAAAGATATGGTTTGCAGATTGAAGAAAGATTTATATGGTTTGAAACAGGCTTCTAGAGCTTGGTATGCAAGGTTGGATACATATATTTTGAAGCTTGGTTTTACTAAAGGCAATGCTGATAGTAATCTATATTATAAGATAATTGATAATGATATTTTGATTATTGAATTTTTGGTTGATGATATCATTTTTGGAGAAGATAAACTATGCATGGAATTTGCTAACAACATGAAAAATGAAGTTGAAATGTCCATGATTGGTGAGATGAAATTTTTCTTAGGTTTGTAGATTACTCAAACTGACAAAGGCATTTTTATCTGTCAAACTAAGTATCTAAGGGGATTATTGAAGAATTTTGGTATGGAGAATTCCAAACCGGTAAGTACTCCTATGACTACAAGTGAGAAATTATCTATCAAGGACACTTCTACACTAGTAAATCCAACAAGGTATAAGTCTATGATTGGTGGTCTATTATATCTAACTCAGACTAGACCTGAGATTATGAATGCAGTAAGTATTATTTCAAGATATCAAAGTAATCCTAAAGAAAATCATGAATGTGCAGTAAAGAGGATATTCTGATATTTGCAAGGAACACCATAATATGGTTTACGGTATTCCAGAAATGATGATTTCACTTTATGTGTATATACTGACTCAGATTGGGCAGGTGATACTAATGACAAGAAGAGCACTTCTAGTGGAGCTTTCTTTCTTGGAAAGAAAATGGTTTCATGGATTAAAAAAATAGTCATGCATTTCTTTATCTACTGCAGAAGCTGAGTATGTTGCAACAACAACTAATTGTACTCAAGTCTTGTGGATGAAGCAAATGTTGAAGGATATCAAGGTAAATTATAGTGAACCGGTAGTTATTTACTGTGATAACTCTACATCTATTGACATGTCTAAGAATCTGGTATTTCACTCTAAGACTTAGCATATTTCAATAAAGTATAACTTTCTGAAGGACAAGTTAGATGAAAAGGAAGTCAAATTGGTTTATGTGAACACTAAAGAATAGATTGCAGACATATTCACTAAACCACTATCTAAGGAATCATTTGAGTATTTGAGAGACATGTTAGGGGTTTCTGCCCCTCCGGCAGAGACTTGATTAATGAAGTTTGTCATCAGTCTGACATGCATTATCAGAGATACTATTCATTCTGGCACTAATTAGTGGTACTACTACATAGGGGGAGTAGTCAGCTTTGAGATTCAAAGGTTTATATCATTGCTTTGATATTTTTGTCAGATTTCTGGCATTGATGTCAAAGGGGGAGTGATAGTAATGTGAAAAATCATTTAGAACTTTACAGAGATATCATTCACAGGGGGAGAGCTATTTATTGTTGGTTGTCTTTCACAGGGGGAGACCTATTTGGCATTTCTTGATACTTAGATGTTTTTCACATCTACTGTTGCCATCAATGCCAAAGGGGGAGATTGTTGGCATTACAAATGAATTGATTATGTATTGCATTGATGTTTTGTCATTAATGTCAATACTAGCTATTATGGATTGTTACTGGCAAATAGGTTTTGGTAACCGGTAGAAGATCTAGTGTTACCAATAGAAGAGACTATCTGTTGGACACTTCCGACATGTTTGGATCAGTGAAGTATGTTTGATTTCATGTTTTATATGCTCCATGAGAATGTTTTGGTCAGTTGGTATTGGATTGGTAATCAGATGCTATCATACACTCTGGTAAACCCTTACCAACAATGGTTTAAGGCTTTACTAGCAGAGTTTTCATTGAGGAATTGTGATAGGATGCATAATTGGTGTTGGTACAACTTCTTCATGGATTTCAGGATGCTGAAGATGTTCTTTGATCATGCTTCAACTGATTGAAGACATTTATTGGTGTGGTGGACTCAGAATAGGTCCAGTACCTATCTAGGTTATGGACTGGTATCATGCTAACGTGTACTCTACACGTTATCGGGATGTCCCAAGATGATTTATGGATTTGTTATTATTGTTTTCATCTTAAGCCGACATGGCATATCACTGTAACATGGAATTATGTAATGATCTTATTGTAATATCTTTAGGTGGCCGACCTAATTGGTTTAGGCCTTAAGGTTTGTATAAATAAGAGGTAGAAATTCTTTGTAGTGTATCATGGTTATTGGAAAGGTCATGGTCAAGGAATGTAATGTGCAAATATTGTAATATCATTCAGGCAGAGGAGTTGGTCGATCATTGGTGATCAAATCGGATTTAGAAGAGGATTTAGTCCTCTAACATTGAGCTTAATCAGGACTATAATGAGGCATGGTAGATGCTATTTTTTGCAGTTCACTCTATTGGATTGTTTTCCATTTACCTTGAGATGGTTGTAGCCTCTTTGTAGTCAGTGAGACTCTTTTGTAATGAGCAGTACGCTCTAGGAAGTGTGCCTTCCTATGAGTGCAGACCCCTCATTGTAACACATACTTTCTGTAGAAGTATCATCTGACTATGGGTAGGCTTCCCATCATGGTTTTTCCCTTTTCGGGTTTTCCACGTAAAAATCATGGTTTTATGTGGTATGGCTGCTTTACATTGATTATCTGGTTAATTGTTAAGTTATATTGTTTACCGGTATTTGTTCTCACCGGCATCTGTATGTGCTTTACTAGTACTTGATTTGTTTAAGGTTGTATTGTGGATTAAAAGTTATAACCTGTTAACAACTGATTCACCCCCCCTATCAGTTGTTCACCAATTATCCTAACAACCCCTTTATCAATTATGGAGGTGCTCTTTCATAGTGTGACCAAAGGCATAACATGCCTCAATCTTCCCTTTGTTCCTTCCTTATTCCATTGAATACTTATGATAGTGACCATCATTTTGTCCTAAAGACCTTCATTCTACTGTGAATGGTTTCTTTACAGTATGACATACCCTGCCCATTTTCCTATACTTCAAAGCCCTATCTTTCTTCATGGGCCTATTTGTGATACAAGGTTTGTTCTTTGAAATCCCATATGAACACAACCATGAGTTATTAAAATGAACCACCATCTCAATAGGCTGCAATAGGAAAGCATTTGTCGATGGGCTTTATTCTCATGATCCATATTTCATTGATTGTTATTTGATCTCTGAGTTTCCTTCTTAATATACCCTCTACACTGATCTTTGGGCTGCATACTTCATGCTGCTCTAACAGTATTGAAGGGCTATGATGACTATCCTATATGAATAAAAATGACTTTGATGTCTTTGTATTCTCTATGAACACACATTCATATTATTACCTCCTTTATATCCGAGTCCTTTATGCAGGCAATCAATCTTATTTTCTCTAATTCATCATGTGAGTAGGACTAGTTCATTACAATGTCTGCATTTAGTCACGAGTGTCATATCTTGCTTGCTAATTAGGAATTTTCTATTGAATCTTCCCTTGTCACATTGACATATTCATGGTATGACTGTGACTGAAATGCTCTCTATCCACCAAAGAAATTTCTCACTGTATCATACCATATTGTTATGAAAATATGTCTACATTCTTCATTGGTAGGCTCTGTGTTGTATGAGGGTATGCACCCTTTTTTGAATGAAACTTGAAGCTTCTAACCATAAGCCTTGTGGCTTAATGATGACAACTCATTTCATTTGCCAATGTCTCTGTATTTTCTTTGATTGGTATCATGGCATCCTTGAAATGTTTCTTTGAGTTTTTTGAGGTCTATAAATCTAGGCTTATGATTGCTAAATGTTGTTGTTACATATTTGTTCATGAAAACAAATACCTTATCCTAACCTTGAAGGTCTGCTACTTTTCATACTTCTGTTATACCTGTAACTTTAATCTCTGCCATATGAGTTTTCCTTAATGAGGATTGTATTTGTAGCTACTAGTACACCCACTATCATCTGATGATTTGATCCCATTATGTGTCAGTGTGTATGCTAATATTTGTAGGTACTTGTTCTTTGATGTCTCATATAATGTTTGATAACCTCTATATGATTGTACTGGCATCACTACTCAGTATGCTAAGCTCTACCCTTGTGGGAGCCCATTTTAACCCACATACTTGATATTCATGAAATGAAAACCTATTTCTGCACATGAAACAAACATATTAGATAAAACATGATACTTGCTGCTATCTCATGGCACCTTCCCTACATTGATTCCTTTGCTTCTGAATCTGATATCCTGATAGTTGTAGACATATATTTTGATATTCGTATGCAGATAGACTATGTATTCTAATGAGTTTGAGTGTGAAAGTATAGTTATCCTTATTTCTCTAACATAATTTTTTCAATTCTATTTCAAGTACTAATGGAATGAGAGCGGGAGAAGCTGAAGATGGATGAATAGATGAAGATCCAACCACTCCTTCAAGCTCAAGCTCATCATTCCAGGCAATGACAGGTCACCCTACTGTTACATTCATGCTTTCATTTGTTTATATAGTTTAGTTGTATAATTGTATGGGAGTGTATGTCTATAGCTAACCAAGTATTCACATGGCTTGTGTGGGACACCTTACACATTTTGTAAATACAAATCTATTTCTATGCAATCTGTTGGTGTTATTTGCTTGAAATATTTGCATATGAGAAATGAACTTCAACTTTTAAAACATGATATGCAAAATGAAGAAACTTTTGAAATTTTTTTGTGTACCTTTCTTCAATTGTAATGGATAATGCCAGTAATAGGCCACCAAATTTAGTTGTGGGAAAATTTGGTAATATTTTTGGTGACCTCTCAAGGGTGTTTGCCTACTAAAAAAATAGACCAGTGCCTTGAAGCATATCCATCAGGCATGGAGTCAAATCTGTCATCTGGAATTCTGAAAAAATCTCTTGAATCTGTGTAACTTTTCCTATAGCTTAGCTTTTCATAGAAAATAGTAGCAAAACAAAACTGAAAGAAAACTACTATGGATTTTCCTATAGATGGGCCTAAAACTGTGCATCAACACTTATTGAAATGAAAATTGAAACTCAAATCAAACTGAAAACTGAGATGTGCCTAGAGCACTTATTGAAAGTGAAATTGAAACTACTCTACCCTACCCTAACCAAGATTGAACCTTGGCCAGACAAAGATATTCACTATTTTTGAGAAGTAACATCCTTTTCTTCCCAGCTTAGCATGTTTTAAAATCTTATGAATAGCTAAGGACAAATGATAAATGAAGAGGTGTTGCACATAATGTTGTAATATTGCTTTAAAAGTGAAAACAAAACCTCCTACCTCACTCAGCTGATTGTGCATACATTTCACTTGGAATAGGTGGGTGAGTGAAGGATGTTTCACTTCAGCCAAAACTAGTTCATTTGAGCAACTTTTTC
Organism: Cryptomeria japonica; assembly: GCF_030272615.1. Taxonomy (NCBI): domain Eukaryota; kingdom Viridiplantae; phylum Streptophyta; class Pinopsida; order Cupressales; family Cupressaceae; genus Cryptomeria; species Cryptomeria japonica. Next base: position 487,856,556 of record NC_081412.1, read on the forward strand.
ATAATTGGCTTCTATTCTGGCTAGATGCCTGATTGGACAACCCCTTGCTATGCTAAAATTTGGAACCTTCTTGCTAGTTTCTTCTCTATCCATCGTCTCCTTGACCATAATATCTACTTCTTCCATTTGAGTATGATGATCAAAATCTCTTCTTTCTAATGATATCAAAATATCAGAAAGATTAGAGCAGAAATCTTCAAAATACTTGATAAGATACTCACCTCTTGTTCAATTTCACTATGTTGAGTATCATTTACTGCACTTTCTTGATTGCTTTGAAGGCTTATACCATGGAAATATGTGTCTTGCTGATTTTCTTGCTCTACCTGAACCAAATTTACATCCAGGTCAACCTCTTCAACCTGCTGAACAACACTGCTTCTTGTTTTCTGCTCATGGATCAACACCTTGTCACTATCATCTGCATATGATTGTTGATTATAATTTTTCTATTCTAAATGAATGTCTTTAGAAAAAAGACTTCTTAATGTCTAAATCAAAAACAAATAACTCTAGGTCATCCCAAAATGAGTCCTCTTCTTCCTTGTTTTCATTCTGGTCTAGGAGAAGACTGTCTTGTACCTTTTTGCAGCCCTCTTGAATGATCAAAATAGTAATGTTTTGAACTTCTTGTTGTTGTTTTGAAGTTGAATCAACTGCAATCTAAAGTTAATTTTCCTCATCTCCCACAAAGAGTGGTAGCTCATCAAACAAATCAATTAGAACTTGACAATTATCAGCCTTGTCAGGATTTAGAACCTACAATTCTTCATTTATAACCTCTTCTTTTTGTTGTAATAGGTCTAACCTATTATCTTGAATATCATAAGCATGCATATCAATAGGTAATAGGTTCGAATTTTCTTCACTAAGCATCTTATTTTCTTGATCTTTGACTTCAATATCTTGAGGAATCAAGATATCAATGGGTTCTTCAAGAATGAATTGTTGAGGCTATTGAACTAAAAGAGGTTGTCTAAAACTCAGGAATGAAAATATGTGAGGCTCTTCCTTATTAGGCTGATTTTGGATGGACTTTTCTTGAATGATGTCTTTATAGGGATGCACTTGTTCAAGAATAGGCTCTTGAAATGATTGAGGACTCGTAAAAAATGGAATTTTGAATTTGGGAGATTTGGGAGACTAACCTTGTTTAAATCTTGGTATTTTTCTCTCAGGAGCCTCTTTCTTGGCAACTAATAACTCCGTCTCCATCTCCTTTGCAACAATTTGTTGTTGAAGCTCTTCCTCAAACTATATTTTCTATATTTCAGAATGTTGATCCTGGTCTTGGTAAACCATTTCTTGCTTTACAGATTGCCTCTTTGGTGTATATACAACTTGATCATCTTCAATGAAACCCGAAAGATCATTATTAAAATCCTCATCCTGAAGGGCCTTTCCATGGTCCATCTTTCTTTTTTGTAACCCTAGTTCTCCAAAGCTAAATGAAATCGATTTATATTTGCAGGCTGATCTAAGATATTAGGTGTTAATTAGGCTTTTAATTCTTCTACCTTGACACACAATATTATGATAGCCTTTCCTCTTGCATCGAGTTCTTTCTTGGCAACAACACTAGAATTTGCTACCTTGTCAACAAATATCTCAAATGCCCTCTTTACATCTTCTTCCAGCATTTTCATTTGCTCATCTTTAGATGCCAGTAGTTCTCCTTGAGCAACCAGTTATTCTTATTTAGCAACTAGTAATATCCTGTTTTGTTCATCTTTTGTAGCAAGCTAGTTTGCAAAAATATTTGCAAACTGCTTACCCCATTCTTCCAATTTTTTGCTCATAAAATTGGGCTTGAAGATCTAACTCTTCTTTCTCATAGAGATAGGCTTGATGAGCCCACTCATCTTGCTGTTGATTTGGATCAAAATGACCTTCTTGAGACTGGTTATAGGATGGGTTAGGCTACCAAGAAGGCCAAATAAGGTTGGGTGGTTGGTAAGCAGGATAAATTTGTTCGTTATTAGCTGTAAAATGGATTTTTGGGTTAAAAATAGTATTGTGATTACTAGGATATGGCTGATAAGGAGGTATAAGAGCATTATTTCCATAGTATGGAGGTGGGTATTGATACTGTCCTAAAAAATTAGACATCTTTGTTCATATAAAGAGTTGGAAACTGAAAATTTAGAATTATTTTGAATCATACCAGCAATTAGACTGCTGAAACCAGTAGATTTATATCTCGGAGTCGCTAGGGGTGGGTAGATCTTGCCTCGAAAGGCTGGAATTTCTGATTTCACACAAAAATAAGAATTTTGTGGAAAAAGCTTTGAACTGAAATAGTTAAAAGGGTCCCACCAAGAGTGCCAAAAACTGTTGTCACGAAGGATTGCACATGTGATGCTAAACTGAAAACTCAACAATCCTATGAAACATGGGAATACTTTTAGGCCTGTGGGTATGCCTACAGTGAAAGTAGACCTCTGAAGATCAGGCTGACTTCCTGTCTGATGAATCTCTTGCAAATAACTTTCTGTTGGAAAAGGGTTAAAAGGCTTGCATGTGAAATAAAACCTATTCTAATGGAGGTGATACACTGAGATTATGGAGTTTTTAACTACAGTACTAAAACTACAACAATTGCAATAAGGAATGAAATGTTTCACAAATCAACTAGATCACCTAATTCATAAATATTTCATGAAAAGGTTCGAAATTATCCAACTTTTGCATGTAGGAAAAGTGATTTTTCACAACATGCAAGGAATTGGAAACCAGATGAACACAACCCACAACCTGAATTCACTATGAAATTATCATACTTCTGCAAAGCAAAAGCGAGATGGAGCAAAGGATTGTAAAAATCAAAATAACTATCAAATCGCTCATCTGACAATGAAAAAAGCAAGAAATACTGATAAAGAAATAACTCTGTATTGCAAAACTGAAATAAAATGTAACTCTATTACAATAACTGAAAAAATTGCTAAGTGTTGAGATACAATGCTTTTTCTGCTATGTGTGTAGCAAAAAAGAAAGAACTAGAGGAAAAAAAGGAGAATAGAAGAATATATAGATATCACGAAGAACATCTCCTCCAAAAACCTTAAAATGAAAAAAACTGCATGAGAAAAACCCTTTGGCGGATTTTCCCAAAATAACATAAAAAACTCGTGTGTAACCCTACCAAAAATAGCTCATGTTGCCAAAAATAGGTCTCCCACTGATAGTGCATGAAAAAGACATCCCTTGCTGAAAATAGAATTGCCACCTCTGCTCAAAGTAGCCCTTTGCAAAAAAACAAACACTCTATATCCCAAAAATCTGCATGTGCCTACTAAAAATAGTCCCCCTAAAAATCATTGTCATCTAAAAAATCTGCATGCTATGAGGTGCCAAATATAGCCTTGAGAAAAAACAAACCCCTTCTATTGAGAATTGCATGATATGATGCCAAAAATAACTGCTAAAGCTAAAAAAAATAAAAAATATCCCCTCTCTGCAATTGTGCATGCTCAAAATTTCTTTGTTTTTATCTTTTAAAATAATTTATTTTAACATTATGAATAAAACAATTCGTTTTATTTCAAGTGCTAAAATAAGTTATTTATTTTACTTTATCTCCTTTTAAAAATTTCTCCACTTTGTTTTTATAACTTAATATATTTTTATTTAGATTTTTTTTTAGTAAATCTTAATAAAAATATATTAATTATAAATGAAAAGAAATAAGTTAAAGAAAGAAAGAAAAGAGCTTAAGAGAGCTCTCGACCCTTTACATGAGGGTTCTACATACACTTAGGTTCAATGACTTAAAAGTCATGAGAACGACTTGTTACATGTAATGATTTGTTTTTTTTTTAAACAAAAATAAAAAGAAATACAAAGCCCTTTTTTAGGGCATGCAAATAAAGATATTTTTCAAACCCTAAAATCATATTCCTATTCTCCACTTCACAACTCTCATTGAGAAAACTAGAGGCGGCCATGCATTCATCTTCTACTATCTAGAGTTCGAAATGGGAATTTTCAACAGACTTTGAACTCGGTCTTGCATGTGAGTATTATTGGCAACTCTTTCCACCATTATCCTTTTTTTAGAAGGGAGAAATACGGGAATGCTGCTTTTTTAAATGCATCTATTTAGGGTTTCTATCAAAACCTATGCATATACCTTGTATTCATGCTCTATCTGTTTGCTATAGATGCATCTTATTGTCATTGTCTTAAGGACTCAGAGTTGTTGCTTTTGTTTGATCTATGGCAGTATCGACTATGTTTTGAAGCTGAGCCTTGGCTTTTATGATTTTATTTCAACATAGGACTATGTTCTTCACTATTTTAATGAAACTCTGTTATTGCTACTGCATTGTGAATGCTGAAAATTACCTTTTGTGGGTATTGCTAATAATTATCCTTTGTTCTTTCACAATGACGGTTTACTTTTTTAGCAGTGTGTGTTGTAGCGGTGGCGGGCTTTCTGAATCATTTTTCATATCTTTACTGGGAATGTGTATATGGATTGTCTCTATAATTGAAATAACTCTTTTCATTGTGCTTCCATAATCACTATTATTTCATTTTTTGACTGTCATAATACCTTCTATTCCACAAGTTTTAGGGTTTTTCTACTGAATTATATGCTTAGTATTTAATTCCTTGGAAATGGTATTGTTGTATACTTTTGAAGCTGCTCTTAATCCATCCATTGGACTGTAATACTACTTTGACAGTTTTCTTTTGTGATTGTTTATACCCTTATCCATTGTAATAATGTTTTGCCATGATGACTATATTCACTCAAAAATATCTCGATCAAAACTCATTTTGACCACTTTGTATACAATATTCACTGTATCCTTTAAGGCTACTTTCTTGTCTGGGTTGTAATGATGTATTGACAATGATCCTTGATTGCTTCTTGATCAGGGATTTTCTTTTGATCTTAAGTACCACTATATTTTTTCAATTACCCAGTTTTGTAAATTTCTTAGTAACTGTTTTGCCCTTCTCTGAAAGTTGTCTACATCATTGTGACTGCTTTTGGTATATCTGAAGCCTGTGATTGTTATTACCCTACATTGTTTCATTTTCATAAATATGAAATAGTCCAAACAGAGAAGGCATTGTTGAACTGATCTTAAAAAAGACTCAAAAACCTCTTTATTTCAGATTTGTGAATTTTACAAGCATTGTAATCTTGTGTCTTTCTCTTGAACTTGATCATTTGATCATTAGGGCTGCTCCATGAAGTCTTTATTAGCTACCATTATAATCATTAGGTATGCATATTCATGGTGTTTTGATTGAAATAATTTAGTTTGTAGATTTATGAATTAAACATTCACTGTGACTTCTGGTGACATATTCCATATCTCAGACTCTTTGCATCTCTGCCAACCCTCTATGATAGCTATTGTGGTATGCTCATACTATTTTGTTACTGTATTTGATAACACTATGACTGTATCAAGACATCTTTCTTTTATTGTTTACTTGTGACATGAGAGTCCTAGGGCATAGGGTTATCAATCAAAAGCACGCAACTGATTCTTCTATCCAGCTCTGAGTATGGTCTCAATGATGTGTATCTTTCACTATATTTGCAGTCACTGTCACTTAGGTATTTTATGACTACTAATACATAGTGACTTTAGCTTTGATCAAACAACAAAACCATTGTTACCTTTCTTTCTTTGTGATATGCATTCTTGGCAAAAGTGAAAACTTACTTCATGGTGTTTTAACTTTGATAACTTTGGCCTTACTAAAGGATTGAACTGTATGGTATTCTTTGGACATTGTCCTTTTATGGGTTTTTTAATCTTTCATACTATTTCTTGGCAAACAAGAATCCCTTATCCCTTTATCAATCATGGAGGTACTATTTCATAGTGTGACTATAGGCATAACAGGCCTCAATCTTCCCTCTGTTCCTTCCTTACACCATTGAATACTCATGACAGTGACCATCATTCTATCATAAAGACCTTCATTCTATTGTGAATGGTTGCTTTACACTCTAGCATACCCTGCCCATTGTCCTATACTTCAAATCCCTATCTTTCTTCATGTTCCTATTTATGATATGAGGTTTGTTCTTTGAAATCCCATATGAATGCAACGATGAATTATGATAATTAGCCACCATCTCAATAGGATGCAATAGGAAAACATTCATTGATGGGATATTCTCATGATCCATATTTCATTGACTGTTATTGTATCTCTGAGTTTTCCCCTTAATATACCCTACACACTGATCTTTTTTCTGCATACTTCATGTTGCTCTAATAGTCTTGAAGGTCTATGATGACTATATTATATGAATAAAAATGACTTTGATGTATTTGTATTCTCTATGAACAAGCATTCATCTTATTACCTCATTTATATCTGAGTCCTTTGTGCAGGAAATCAATCTTCTTTTCTCTACTTCATGTCACTGGGACCGGTTCATTAAAGTGACTGCATTTAGTCATAAGTGTCATATCTTGCTTGCTAATTCCTTAGGAATTTTCTCTTGAATCTTCCCTTGTCACATTGACATATTCATGGTATGATTATGATTGAAATGCTCTTAGTCCACCAAAGAAGCTGCACATTGTATCATATCATGTTGTAAATATGTCTGCATTCTTCATTGGTAGGCTCTTTGTTGTATGAGGGTATGAACCCTTGTGTGAATGAAACGTGAAGCTTCTAACCTTAAGCCTTGTGTTTTAATGATGACAACTCATTTAATTTTCCAATGTATTTGTATTTTCTTTTAATGGTATCATGGTATCCCTGAAATGTTTCTTTGAGTTCTCTGAGGTCTTTAAATCTGGACTTATGACTCCTAAATGTTGTTGTTATAGATTTATTCATGAAAGAAAATACATTATGCTAACCTTGAAGGTCTGCTACTTGTCATACATCTCTTGTACCTGCAACTTTACTCTCTACCATATGAGTTTGCCTTAATGATGATTGTATTTGCACCTACTAGTACACCCACTGTCATTTGATGATTTGATTGCATTATGTGTCAATGTGTGTGCTAATAGCTATAGGTACTTTTTCTTTGATGGCTCATATAATGTTTGATATCCTCTATCTGACTGTTTTGGCATCACTACTCATTATGCTGAGCTCTACCCTTGTGGGAACCCATTTTAACCCACATACTTGATATTCATGAAATGAAAACCTATTTTTGCACATGAAACAAACATATTAGATAAAACATGATACTTGCTTCTATCTCATGTCACCTTCTTTGCGTTGATTTCTATGCTTCCGAATTTGATATCCTGACATTTGTAGACATATATTTTGATATTCTAATGTAGATAGACTATGTGTTCTGATGAGTTTGAGTGTGAAAGTATGGTTATCCTCATTTATCTAACATAGTTTTTAAAATTCTCTTTGAGTTACTGATGGAATGAGAGAGGGAGAAGCTGAAGATGGATGGATAGATGAAGATCCAACCACTCCTTCAAGCTCAGGCTCGTCATTCCAGGCAATGATGGGTCACCCTACTGCTACATTCATGCTTTTATTTGGTTATATAGTTTAGTTGTATAACTGTATGAGAGTGTATGTCTGTAGGTAGTTAGCTATCCCCACGGCTTTAGGGGACACCTTACACATTTTGTAAATACAAAGCTATTTCTATGTAATCTGTTGGTGTTATTTTCTTGAAATACTTGCATATGTGAAATGAACTTCGAATTTTAAAACATGATATGCACAATGAAGAAACTTTTGAAAAAAAATTGTGTAGCTTTCTTCAATTGCAATGTATAAGGCCTGTAATAGGCCACCAAATTTAGATGTAGAAAAATTTGGTAACATTTTTGGCGACCTCTTAGGGATGTTTGCCTGCTAAATTAATAGACATGTGCCTTAAAGCATATCCATTGGGCATGGAGTCAAATCTATCCTCTAGAATTCTGAAAAACTCTCTTGAATCTGTGTAACTTCTCTTGTAGCTCAACTTTTCATAGCAAACAATAGAAAAACAAAATTTGAAGCAAACTACTATGGCTCTGCCTATAGTTGGGTCTAAAAACTGTGCATCATCAATTATTGAAATCAAAACTGAAACTGAAAAATAAAATGTGTCTAGAGCACTTATTGAAACTGAAACTGAATTGAAATTGAAACTACTCTACCCTACCCTAACCAAGATTGAACCTTGGTCAGAAAAAGCCATTCATTGGTTTTGAGAAGTAACATCCTTTTCTTCCCAACTTAGGATGTTTCAAAAGCTTATGAACAGCTGAGGACAAATGATAAATGAAGAGGTGTTGCACATAATGTTGTAATATTGCTTCAAAAGTGAAAACAAAACCTCCTACCTCACTGAGCTGATTGTGCATACAATTCGTTTGAAATAGGTGGGTGAGTGAAGACTGATTCACTTAAACTGAAACTGGTTCTTTTTTAGCAGCCTTTTCATAATTGGCTTCTATTATGGTTAGATTCCTGATTGGACAACCCCTTGCTATGTTAAACTTTGGAACCTTCCTGCTGGTTTCTTCTTTGTCCACCATCTCCTTGACCATAATATCTACTTCTTTCACCTAAGTATGCTGACCAAAATCTCTTCTTTCTAAGAGTATCAAATTATCAGCAAGGTTAGAGCAAAAATATTCAATAATACTCTAGAAGATACTCACCTCCCGATCAATTTCATTATGCAGAGTATCGTTTGCTGCACTTTATTGATTTCTTTCAAGGCTTATACCATGGAAATTTGTGTCTTGCTGATTTTCTTGGTCTACCTAAACCAAATTTGCATCTAGGTAAACCTCTTGAACCTGCTGAACAATGCTGCTTTATGTTTCCTGCTCATGGATCAGCACTTTGTCATTGTCATCCACATACAATTGGTGATCACAAACCTGTTGTTATTACTAAATGTCTTCAGAAAAAGATTGGGTAATGTCTAAATCAGAAAAAAATAACTCCAGGTCATCCCAAAATGAGTCCTCTTCTTCCTTGTTTTCATTCTGGTCTAGGAGAAGACTGTCTTGTACCTTTTTGTAGCCCTCTTGAATGATCAAAACAATAATGTTTTGAACTTCTTGTTGTTGTTTTGAAGTTGAATCAATTGAAATCTAAAGTTCATTTTCCTCATCTTCCACAAAGAGTGGTACCTCATCAAATAAATCAGTTAGAACTTGACAATTATCAGCCTTGTCAGGATTTAGAACCTGCAATTCTTCATTTATAACCTCTTCTTTTTGTTGTAATAGGTCTAACCTATTATCTTGAATATCATAAGCATGCATATCAATAGGTAATAGGTTCGAATTTTCTTCACTAAGCATCTTATTTTCTTGATCTTTGACTTCAATATCTTGAGGAATCAAGATATCAATGGGTTCTTCAAGAATGAATTGTTGAGGCTATTGAACTAAAAGAGGTTGTCTAAAACTCAGGAATGAAAATATGTGAGGCTCTTCCTTATTAGGCTGATTTTGGATGGACTTTTCTTGAATGATCTCTTTATAGGGATGCACTTATTCAAGAATAGGTTCTTGAAATGATCGAGGACTCCTAAAAATTGGAAATTTGAATTTGGGAGATTTGGGAGACTGACCTTGTTTAAAGCTTGGTATTTTGATCTCAAGAGCCTCTTTCTTGGCAACTGATAACTCCATCTCCATCTCCTTTGCAACAATTTTTTTGTTGATGCTCTTCCTCAAACTATATTTTTTATATTTCAGAATGCTAATCCTGGTCTTGGTAAACCATTTCTTGCTTTACACCTTGCCTCTTTGGTGGATATACAACTTGATCATCTTCAATGAAACCAGAAAGATCATTATTAAAAGCCTCATCCTGAAGGGCCTTTTCGTGTTCCATCTTTCTTTGTTGTAACCCATATTGCTCCAAAGCTAATTGCAATAGATTTATATTAGCAAGATGATCTGAGATGTGATGTGTTAATTGGGATTTTAATTCATCTACCTTGGCACACAACATTATGATAGTATTTCCTCTTGCATCAAGTCCTTCCTTGGCAGCAATACTACAATTTTCTACCAAATATCTCAAACGCCCTCTTTACATCTTCTTTCAACGTTTTTATTTGCTCATCTTTAGCTACCAGTTGTTCTTCTTGAGCAACCAGTTGTTCTTCTTGAGCAGCCAGTAATATTCTATTTTGTTCGTGTTTTGTAGCAAGCTGGTTTGCAAAAATATTTGCAAACTGCTTAGCTTGTTCTTTCAATTTTTTGCTCATAAATTAGGCTTGAAGATCTAACTCTTCTTGCTCATGGAGATAGGCTTGATGAGCCCATTCATCTTGCTGCTGATTTGGATCAAAATGACCTTCTTGAGATTGGTTATAGGATGAGTTGTATATATGTTGTATATATAGGATGAGTTGTATATATGTTGTACGGTGTTAGTGGTGGATGCAGGATTGCAGGCACTAGACATCGACACCACCTGGTCTCACAAGTCTGAGCATGTCTTATCCCAATGACAAGTTGTTGGAGATGGCACATGTTTCTCTCTTACACTCTAGGCTTAAGTTGTTTACCTTGTCAGTTGTGTTGTGGTGCAAGTTGGTGGTTAGAGTCTTGTGTCGATGTTCGACCCCATGTCGAGTTGCATGAGGTGTTGTGAGTATGTGATTAATATTTAAATGGCATTTGATTAACATAGTATTAATACTATAGTTGATTTATTTAATAGTTTGATTATTTGATTATTATTTGGATGGTTATTTAATATTTATTTGTATTGAACTTGATCTATTTAATTAATTGATTTATTGGTTATTATTAACTATTTATTGTTTGTTTGTTAATGTTTTCTTATGTTGGTTGATTTTATATTTAATTTGATTTGATTGTGTTAGCTTTTATTTATTTAATTTGTTATTTATTATTTATTTATTTAGGTATTTTGGATTATTTTAATTAATTTATATAGTTGAGGCTTTGATAATTATTTCTAAATTAATTTATTGGGCTTTTATATTTTATTTGCCCATAAATATTATTTTATGCTTTTGTTGTACTAATCCTCTTTTATTATTGATTGAGTGATTAAAATAGTAAATATAATATATTATATAGTTTACCTATCCTTTTATCTGATCAGTGGATTTTGTGGGGGTAAGTAAATAGAACCATTTTATAATACTTACCTCGAAACTATGCAAGGTAGGTAAATAATATAATTTCTAGGAATATTTTGATTGGCTGGTGCATTTATATAGTTTTGGCTTAATTTTTTCTATTTATTGATTTTTGTTGTGCGTTGTCAGGGTTGGCATTTCTGCGATTATTACTTGAAGATTTTGGATTCTTGATTGCTTGAGCTTGGAATTGGATTGCTGGAGTTGGATTGGATTGATTTGCACTTCTTTGATTGTCTTTACCACCACTTCTAGATCCAGGTTGGAGGATCTTAACCTTTTGCAATTTGTTTTCTGGAAAAACAATGTTCTCTTTGTTTTTGCATTTTGTATACAGGAATGGGAGAAGTAAATTTATATATTGGAAAGGAAAATCAGTTTAAACATTTATAAACATACGTGTTTGAAATTTTTGGGAAATGATTTTGTAGCATTCCTTTGTTTTATTTACATTAGTTTTATTGTTTGAAACTGTCATGAACGACTCTGTGTGCGAACTGTGTTTTCTATGAAGGTTGGATGTTTTGTCTTGGGTTTTTTAATAGAGTAAAAATCATCTTTTTGCATTTCCTTATGAGTTTTAGGAGTGATTGCACTGTCAATTCATGATTTCATTAGTCAGTTTTGGGATTTTTCTCTTTGAGTGTTGCTGGGAGTCTCTATGGCAAATTCGAAAGGATTTGAGTCTATGATTTGGTTAATTGATTTAGTTTTCTACTTGATCTTTGTGTAATGGATATCATTGTGTCTTTAGATGGATTTGGAGTCCAATTTTATACCTTAGTATTTTACCCTTGTCATTCATGAGTTTATTCTTTCTGTTTTCTGAGTTTTAGCTCTTTTTATGATATGTGTGATTTTGGACGTCATATGCGCAATTCTGGATGTCATATGTGCCATTATGGACATCATATGCACTATTTTGTCATATGCACTATTTTGGAATCATATGTGCTAAAGTATTAATTATATGCACTAAATTTTGAAATCATATGCGCTAAAAGGTAGGTCATATGCACGAAAAGACAAGCCATATGAGCTAAACTGTCTAGTTTTGTTAGTTTTCTCAGTTTGGTCCAGTGAGGTCACTTTTTTGGATTTTGTGCTTTTACCAGAGGCTTTTTATGAATGCTTTGGCATTCTCAGAGGTGTCTTTTTATTTTTAGTGATCATTTCATGTTTATTTGAGCTCCGGTAGGTTGGTTGATGCCTTACCGTTGAGGGTTGTGTATATTTTTTTGATTAGCTCCAACAAGAGGATGAATACCTTGTTGTTGAGAGGTGATTTATGTGAACTCCAATGAGAGGTTTGTGCCTCATTTTTGAGGATGTGTTGGTAATTTTTGAGTAAGAGGAATGCATGATCTACTCTTGTTTATTGTTATGCTTTGATTGGTGAAGGATCTTTCTCTATGTGTTGGCTTTATGGTTTTTATGTGCTTTGGTATTGTATCAGTTATGTTATGACTTTGGATTCATCTCTTTTTGAGCCTTCATAATGTTATGATGATGGTATTTTTATGTTATTGTGATTCATGTTTACGCTAAGGTATTGGTCCATGGTTAGGGAGAGTATGCTCTTGCATGTGTAGGACTGGGGTTGTGAGCAATAGGCTTCTAAGAGTCCTAGATTGGATGCTTATGGTCAAGACCTGTCATGGGACCACATGAAGGGTTTATGTTTAATGACAAGTGATAACCATAATAATTTGATTAGTGAGAATGGGTAATTAGGATTCACATAATCAAGATAATGAATAATTGTTGTTGTGCCCCACTCATAGCCCTTGAGGAGAGACTCGGGATGGGATTGGGAAGACCGTTGCGACGGTAAGACAAACTCCCTTGATTGATCATAGGTTGAGATGGTTCCACATGTCTATCAAGGTGTGGTGTGGCTCCTTCTTTGTGAGGATAGCATGTGATGACACTCTTTCCCTACATATGTCCATGATCCTTGCCTTTGTTGTCGATTATGCCTCTAGGAGTTTATTGATTTATGAATAGCCTTGTGAAGTGATTTAATTTTTTGTTCTTGGTTGTTATCTTGTGGATGTTTTGTTTATTTTCTTGGTTGTTAGGTATCAGCCTAGGTCTTGAGTGTGAGTTGGAACCCCATGTCATCTCCTAGCACGTGGGCTGGGGTGGGGTGGGGGGGGGGGGGTTGGTGGTGGTTCCTTTTAGTTCCACATGGCTGGGTAGTTTGATTCCTTATTCCATTGGGATGTTCTTCATTAGATGGTAGCATGCGTGGATATGGATTCTATGATTCTTCATTATGCGGATAGTTGTGGAGCTGATTTCTATCTATTGGGAAAGTATATTGTAACTTGATGACATTGTAAATGTAAAAGAGACTATGTACTTGTTCCATGTATTCTTATGTAATAGGACATGTTGATGTAGTAGTTAAGACTATTATCTTGTAATGGAATAAGATGTTGTATTCATTGTATGGTTCATGTTGTAAGATTTCTCATTATGTAGAATAGAGATTGAGATTTATATTGGAATAAGATTGAAATGGTTAGTCATGTGTACTATCCTTATTGTAGGAAATGGTGTTATGAGATAATCTTGTTATAAGTATTCTCATTTGGAAAGTAAACCTATTTGGATGATGAGATAGAATTTGTTGCGTAGATTTGCATATGGTTTGTATATATTTATCTTGATGGAATGCATACTGAAGGAAATGAATTAGATTTGTTTATGTGTTAGATAGTGTTATTTTGATTCATATTTAGTTAGATGGTTAGTGAAGAAAGATGAGAAATTAGGAACATTTGGATTTGGTGTTTTAAAATGAACTTAGAGAATTAATGGGAATATGATAGGATATGAGTTTGATAGTTCATGATTTTGATGATAAGAAAGATAGTAATGTAGTGTTGTAATAGATGTTAATGGTTTCTTGATATGGATGTGTTATGTGTTAATGATAATAAGTAATGATGTTGAGATACCTAGGGAATGTATGTTAGAGAGATGTATTGTTATTCCGCTTGCATTATATATTGCTATGATTATGGTTATGTTTGTGATATTTTATGCATTCATGTGATGTTAATACATGGTTTGAAGTAATGGCAGTTTATTATGTTGCATTAGTAGATGTTTTTTTTCTTTTCTTTAAATTCTCTATTTATATGTTAGATATGTTTATTTCTCTAAGGTATTTTGGCGGGCATTACACATGCACATCTCTTGTGGTGTGTGATATATATGTTTTGCATTATATTATTTTCATTATCATATGTGTGGATGTTATCATCTCCCAATTTAAAAGTGACTAACTTTTTTATGACACTCACATATTCTTCATTCATCTTGAAATTATATATTTCATCACCATTGGTAATTTTTTCCCATGTATAAGATAGTATTTTTGTGTATAACAAATTATCTTGGCTCAATGGAAGATTTTTGATGAATTAAAACTTATAAGATCATTATACTTTCTTGCACATTCCATTGGGGTCTTCATGCATCACTAAATAGGAGCATGTGGCAAGGGGTTTAAACCTCATGAAGAATAGTATATGCTTCTATTAAATACAATTGTATGACTCGTGTTGCCTAGGCTTAATCATCATGATCTTGAGAGTCCTATGTACAAGACTTGATTATTTTACTACCACACATATTAAGGTAAGAGGTGGCATTGATAATGAAAATATGAATAATGAAATGATATTCAACATGTTATCAAGAACATATGATATTCATATTCTATGAGCCTAAGAGTTTGATAAAATAAACACCAACAAGTGGAGGTTTGTATTGATGATAATCCAAAAATTATATTTAAACCACTAAAAACTTGTAGGTGACCAAATGACAATAGTATTAGCACATATATGTAGACTAGATGATAACATACCTCAATTAGGGCATGATTAAAAGAAACATATGCAGAATTTGTATTGAATTATTTTACCACAAGAGCATCCATTCATTGTGTATCTAAATTTAGTCATAATGGACAATCATAATGACCTAGTATGGAAATTAGTTAAAAAAGGAAACAAAATAAGTGGACTTGCAAATGAATAAGTGATGCAAAAAAAATTAGGGGTGTAGAGAAATCCCGCATCATCCAAAAATAATGTTTTTTTTAATACAAATTAGGTAAGGAAAATAAATTAAATGCAAGCTAATATAGGTCTCCATGTACCTAGGAAAATGTCCAAGGGGACATAGGGTGTTGAAATCATTTAATATTTGTTTCCTAGGTCAAATTGAAATTGCAATGTTTTTGAGGGGACACAAATTAGCATTAATTATAAAGAAAAATGGATAAATTATCCATCTTGGCATCCACTTGAGGAAGGGGAGGAGTCACACATACACGTTTCTTGGTGTTCACAAATAAAATGGGAAAAGAAACCTCCATAGGTGCCCACCTCAAAAAATTGAAGAGACACAGCCTTAGTTTCCCTCTTAGGGAAGTTGAAGTCATCTAATGACTATGTGTTGCTTTTCTTGATAGTCATGTTTTGTGCTTAAAGAGGCGTGAGATTTCCAAGAGGCATTGAAATGCTATAAATTGAAGCTTTGGATAGTTGTTTCATCATCCAGAGTTGAGTGGATCATCCAAAGTTGAGTGGGTCATCTAGAGTGGAGTGGATCATACAGAGTTGGGCGATAATTAGAAGTTGAGAAGAATTATCCTTCATTTGAGAGTTGAGTAGTAGTTCTAGCTTATATGATTGGTAAAGCCCATGAAGCTAAGCATTGTAATATTTGAATATTTGTGCTCCATTGTAATGAAGTAATAAAAAAAAATATTTATATTCTTGTAATTTATTTTTTATGATATGCATGAATATTGGGTAGTTAAACCCTTCATCAAGGGTATAAGAGCATATGTTTGGGTTTAGTAAGGGGAGTCACATATACCATGCTATTAGAGATAATGTTTATGAGTGTGTAGATAGAGAATTGAATGTGAGGTAGTCTAGCACTAGGATATGTGGGCGGATTATCTAACCAATCATCTTGAGTATGCTAATAGATCACTGAACATGAGGTAGCCTGACACTAGGATCTATGGGTGGAGTGTGTGACCAGTGTTCCTAAGCATTCAAATAGAGTGTCGAATGTGAGGTAGTCTTGCAATAGGATTTAGAGTGTGTGAGTTGTTGTAGACCAATATTATTGAGCTTGTAGACAACATCAAATATGAGGCATCCTTGCACTAGGATCTGTGATGGAGCATGTGAGTTATTTAAAAGTAGTGTTCCTAAGCATGCAAGTAGAGCACCGAACATGAGACAATATTTCACTTGAATCTATGGTAGAGTGGGTGTTTGAGAAAGTTGCAAGATGAGTTACGTAGAGAAAAAAGTTATCCCAAGTGTGTGGGTTATTTTATTTCTAATGATATTTTGATTGCAAGAAATAAGGAAGATGAAATAGTGTACCTCATATGTGACACAAAAGAAGAGGATACAATAGAGGACTTGGAAGGTATGATATTTTATGGATATGAAGAAGAGTTTATAGTAGATACATCTATGTTGAAAGGCATGTGACTTGTCTCTACTAAATACAATAGGTTGGTACATTCAAATTAATGTATACTCTTAACGAACCAATAGGTCTCCAAAATAAGTAAACTACTAGCCTAGAGAGAATTATTTAATTATCAACAAGAGGGAGTAATTGAAGACTTGGTGATCACCTTGGATTCATGGGAATACCCTGCTAACTTTGTGGTTTTGCAACCCAAAGCCAACTTAAGGGGTTATCTATTAATTCTTAAGTGATCATTTTTGGCTACTACTGATGCTTTTATTGGTTGTAGGTCCTGAAACATGAACGTATCCAATGGGAATGTGACCAAGAAAATGGTCTTTTATCCTTTAGCTCAACCCCATGCTAATATAGAACAATCCATATTACCTAGCCTAGAGGATGAGGGTCAATATTCCTTCCAAAAATATCATGAAAATTGAGAGGAGGCCTATGATAAACATCCAAGATGAAGATGAAATTATTGCTCATATTATGCAAAATTCTTGCATTCTAGATCCATAGAAAGAGTTGTTCATATCTTGTCTAACTTGTCCATTTCATAGCCTCTTGTCTACTAAAGATACATCTATATCAAGTATGTTTTATGATATCTTGTCACATAATTGCAATCTCGATATCTCTATTCTAGACATTTCCTTAGTCATGACAACAACCAACCCTATAGAAGTGATTATGGGTAAGGCAATCAATATCAGCAATGAACTAACTACATCTAAACGTGCTGACCTAATACAGTGTTGCAAGCTCACTCTTTTGCATTTGTATGGGATTATCATTTTATCCATACCTTTGTATGCATGGGATATACATTAATGAGGGTTATCGGATAGTGAGATAGCCACAAAGGAGGATGAACCCAACACTTACAAACATAGTCAAGGTCGAACTCCAAAATATTTTAGATGTATGGTTCATTTACCCTATTCAGATAGTGAATTGGTGTCACCCCTAGTAATTGTGCCTAAAAGGGCGACAAGTGGAGAGTGTGTGCATACTATAGGGAGCTAAATGCATCAACCATAAATGACCATGATTTTCATGATTTTTTTGGAGGGAATATTTATTCTCATCTTCTAGGTTAGGTCATATGGATTGTTCTATGTCAAGATAGGATTTAGCTAGAGGATAAAGGACCATTTTCTTGGTCACATTCTATTGGATATGTTAATGTTTTGGGACCTAGAACCATAAAAGCATCAACAGTAGCCAACCATGGTCACTCAAGAATTAATAGATAACCCCTTAAGCTAGCTTTGGTCTGCAATTCCACAAAGTTAGTAGGGTATTCCCATGAATCCAAGGTGATCACCAAGTCTTCAATTACTCTCTCTATTTAATTGTGGACCTAAATGCTAGTTGCAAGATAGTTGATGTTGGCCTCTTGTTTATTAGTTCAAGGGTATTCATTGCATCCTTGGTGATGAAATTTATTGATGCACCAAGATCATTCAGAGTGTTCTCGATAAGGGTGCCATTGATATGCACATCTTATATAGGGCTATCGGGGTTTGAGTATTTATGGACTACCAGGGTACCCAGCATGATATTAGAAAGATGCCTTATAGCATGGATAGTTTGAGAGTTCTTCTTTCTCCCTAGGCATTTAAGACATAGTTCCTTGATGGACTTGGTATAAATGGGCACATCTTTAATAGCTTGGATGAGAGGAATCTTGACACAGACATTCTTAAATTGTCCTATAAGGTCAAAATCAAGTCCAGGATAGTATTTTTATGTAGCTAACCTCTCTGGAAAGGGGGGTTCATTGTTTGTGATTTCAACACATTGTTGGGTCTTTTCAAGCTATGTATTATTAGTGGCATCTATTACTAGTTCATCATTAGATATTTCTATGATTTGAGGGGATGTAGGACTAGAAAGAGTCTTTCTTAAGTATAGGTGGACATCAGTGATATCAACTACATAGGTTGTATACTATGTGGCCTCATTAGAGTAAGCCTAATAAACATGCTTATTGCTAAGATTGGGTCCAATCATGAGGGCTTCACTTGCTAGGAAATATTATATCACATGCGTTCATATTGGGGGGTTTAATATCCCAAATATAAAAAATAATATATTGCCTATTTGGTGAAAATAGTGGGGTTTTTAATTCGGGCTATGAAAAAAATTCAATATCTAGTGAAAATAGGGTTTTTTTTAATTTGAATTATGTATTGGGAGGGGGTGCAAAAAAGGAGTTTAGAGCAAGATTTTTTGAAGATAGGGGGATTCTTTAGTATATGCCATGAATGCACGTGATATAACCCAGGTTCATTAAGTGAAGCCCCATGGGTGCAAGTTGGGTGGGTAATTGTGGTGCTCTTGGTTGTGTGGGTGTAGGTGTGTTCTAATTTGGCATGATGGCTTATTATTGAGGTAATGTATTAGGCATGGGGGAACATTGTTTTGTCAAGTTTTTCTATTGTTTCAAATAAGACATGTTATGTTATTACCACTTCTAGTTCCCTCTCCAAGGTTGTGATGATAGATTTTGAGGGGTCTTCCACTAATTATAGTTGGGATATTGATATTGATATTTCTATGGCCACGCCCTTTGTTGTGGCATCTAGTTTGATGAGGAAATACCTTGCCATGGTGGATTAGGCATTGAGTCCCAAGGTTGGTAATTCCAATAAGTATCATTTGAATTGACCCAAGGGAATGAAGCATTATAAGATAGGGTGTTTGGCGACATAGCTTATTTTTGTTGCCATGGCTTACACTGAGCAATATAGACAAATTTCCCTTCTTCATCTTTCAAGGTATGAATATATGGTTGGGTTTGATTTTCCCTAGAGATATCAACAATCTTCCTGCATTTGCAATTGAAATTCTTTTATATGTAGTGGGATAGTACTCTATGAGAGTTGCTTCATAATCCTCCTATTTCTTCTTGATACACAAGTTATCCAATTGTGTGACAAGATGACTGATAATATCCTCCTACATGTTGGAGAGAAGATTGTTGAGCTCCACTCTAGAGACACCATTGTATGTCTTGGTAGTAGGAAAAAGGTTGGAGATTGTGTTCTTCCTCAAAGTAGACTAGGAATAGTTCCTAGAAAGCTTTCATATTCCATGAAATGCAACTTGAGATATATCACCACCCCCACATAAAATTTAGTGCATATATGCATTTATTATTGACACCTCCCAAAAATACTAGCTTGAGAGATTAAAAAAAGAGTTTTTTTTGCCTAGAACTCTTCAAGAAGAATTAAAATCTCTCCACATAATCCTCAAGAGGATCATCCTCTTTCTAGGATACCCTAAAGATATCCTCCTTCGTGTCTCCACCCCTATGATAATTCTAATACTTCTAAAAAAAATTCTCCTTCATTATATTCTAGCTTGTAATGGTGTTTTTGTCCAATCCTATGAACCATCTCAATGAATTATCCTTTAGATTGCTAGGAAGAGTTTAAGTCTATGGGCATTAGTGGTGTAGTCATAGCTACAACACAAAACATCAAACTCAAACAAGAAAGTATCAGGGTTTTTTGTAATTAAGCTATAGAAATTAGGTAGAGCAAAGTTATGTTATTGATAGTAGCACCTCTTTCTTGGTCAAAGATAGGGAAATCAAAGGTAACTGGTTGCACATGGTTTTGTACTTCTGCATCAACCATTTTTGCAAGTGTTTCTCTCATAGATTCTTTTGTTGTTGTGAATGCTTCTTATGGTTGGGTTTCCTCAAAAGGTGTTAAGTTTCTTGGTTAACTAAATGGATCTTTGGCTCCCTTGTTATGCCTAATACATATTTTGGCCCTCTTATTGTAGCTAGTATGTCATTTGAACTCTATGTGGAGGGAAGAAACCCTCCTAAAGCATCCCTTTTCTGCTACATGCAATAAGAATTGGTAGCTTATGAGTTGTCTTCCTCCTCTTGTTAGTGAATGATTTGATATTAATCTCAAAATTTGTTCTTCCCACATTTGAAAAACAAAACATCTAGTTTAGTTAAAGCAAATAAAAAGCAAGAAAATCTAAACTTAGGAATCCTAAATCAAGCAAGCAAATAACACAAAGAAGTAAATAAGAGGAATGATGAGTGGTGAGATAAGGAAGAATGTTGATTGGAGCAACATTTAGAGGAGGAGGTTGGTTGTGGAAGACAAGTAAAGAGCAGAGTTGTTGGACAAGGAGAATACTTGTCTTGGTTAGGTGTTGGTAGAGGAGAAAGAAGGTCCAATTGGAGGCAATTTCTACATTGGTATGGTTCATTAAATATTGTTGGTAATCTGAAAGGGTAGTTCTTGAAAGGAAGTTAAGGTAGAAAACAAATTCCTACACTAACCTTGAGAAGAGGGTTATGCAAAAAATTTCAAATCTTTACAATTGTTACATAAAGTTAACATAAATAATATGCATATCATAACATAGTGATTTACATGGGGATAAACCTTTTGGGAGAAAAACCCCACACTCTAAGATTTGACTAATATATTATTTAGAAATCAACAACTTAGTACAATATACTCATAGAGAAAGATTTTGATAGGAGTATTACCATGTAGAGATCTAGAGGTAATTCAACAACTATAAGACTCTTACACACAATCTCCATCTCACACACCTAATATATAGGAGATACAATACATGAAACTTAAAATGGTATTACAAAACCATGAGCTAAAACCACCTAAAAAGTGGCACCCAATTTATCTCCAATCCAAGATGCTCTATGATGTATCAAATCACATACCAACACGTGTAACCCCCTTTTACAACTCATTTATTTGTCCAACACATTTTTATGTTTCCCATTTTAGGAGACACAATTTCCAGAGGCCATAAATTTTTATCTAGGTGTCTAATCGATGAACTATTTCAAGTGCCAAAAATCTCACAAAGTTCTCTATCAAGCTATTATCGCTATGCCTTTTACAATGACTTTTAGATCCAAAGAATTTCTCTAAGGCCTTCAAAATTGAATTTGAATTTTTCAAATGAAACTTAAAAAAATGGGAACTTAAATATCTTCAAATCCAGACATTGATCTTGTAACAAAAATTTACTAGAGTACTTATTTAGCTAATCTGTAGCTTTGGAGAAAATTTTAGAGAAATCAACGCTCAAATGAAAACTTTCTTTAAATAATAATCTTATGCAAATGAAAGGTTGAGACACCATTTTCCTAACAATTCTACAATCCAAGAGCATTTTGTGAGAACAAGCTCACAAATTTTTTCCTACTTGGGTGTCTAATGCAGAAGCATCCAAGGGTCTAGGACAATCCAACATCATTTAAAAATGATGTTTATTATTAATTTAAATAAGGTTAGGAAAATAAAATTAAATACAAGCTACTATAGGTCTCCATGTACCTAGGAAAGTTTCGATGAGGACATAGGGGACTGAAATTATTTAATATTTGCAGCCTATGTCAAATGACAATTGTAATTTTCATGAGGGGACACATTTTAGCATTAATCATGAGGCTCGACATCTACTTTGGAAAATTGAAGAGACACTACCTTAGGTGCCCTCCTAGGGAAGTTAAAGATTCATCTATTGGCTATGTGTTTCTTTTATTGATAGTCATGTGTTGTTCATTAAGAGGGTGTGTAGGATTTCCAAGAGGCACCAAAATGCTATAAATTGGATCTTTGACTAGTTGTTTCACCATATAGAGTTGAGTGGGTCATCTAGAGTGGAGTGGATCATTTAGAGTTGAGTGATCATTAGAAGTTGAGAAGAATAATACTTCACTTGATAGTTGAGTAGTAGTTCCAGCTTGTGGGATTGGTATATCCCATGAGACTAAGAATTGTAATTTTTGAATATTTGTGTTTCATTGTATTGAAGTAATAAAAAATTAGTTATTTCTATTCTTGAAAATTCTTTGTTATACTATGCATGAAAATTGGGTAGTGTAACCCTTCACCAAGTGTAATAGAGCATGTGTTTTGGTGTGTAAGGGGAGTCTCCCTCATCATGGTCATGTGAATAATTTGTGTTATTGATTAAATTAGAACTTGAGTAGGATTTCATTAAGATTTACCCTTCCATTGTATTACTTGGAGGAGGTATATATAAAGGAAGGTGATTATCATTTTAAGATATGTGTGAAGTATGATATAGTATTTGGTATCTGATATAGTATGGAATGGCTTCTTCCTTAAGGAGTATTGTGTGATGTTACCCTACCTCAAGGGTTTACTATATTTATGTATATATTAAATATTAGGGCATATTGGTTCGTGAAAATCTCGTGTTGTGCAAGATATATATTTTGCATTTTATTATTCTCATTATCATATGTGTGGACCTATCATCTCCCAACATGAAAGTGACTATTTTTCAACAACACTGCCATATTCTTCTTTGATCTTGAAATTATGTATTTTATCACCACTACTAATTTATATTCAAATAAAATAAATTACTATTGTGTATAACAAGTTATTCCATCTCAATGAAAGCCTTTTGATAAATGAAAATTTATAAGATCATCAAAATTTATTGCACATTCCACTAGGGTCTTCATGCATCAACAAATAAGAGCATGTGACAAGGGGTTTGAACCTTATGAAGAATAGTATATGCCTCTATTAAATACAAATGTATGACTCGTGTTTCCTAGGCCTAATTATCATGATCATGAGAATCTTATGCATGAGACTTGATTATTTTACCACCACACGTATAAAGGTAAGAGGTGGTGTTGATTATGGCAAGATAAATAATGAAATTATAGTCAACATGATATCATGAACATATGATATATCCAAATTCTAAGAGCCTAAGAGTTTGATGACATAAACACTAGCAAGATGGAGGTTTGTATTAATGATAATCCAAAAATTGCATATAAAAGACTACAGGCTTGTAGGTGATCAAATGGTAATATATTAGTACACATAGATAGACTAGAGGATAACATAATATTAGTATTGATTTCTTTTACCACAAGAAGACTCATTCATAGTGCATCTAAACTTAGTCATAATGTAGAATCATAATGACTTAGTATGATAATTAGTTTATAAAGACAATCAAATAAGTTGAAATGCAAATGAATAAGCCATTAAGGTAGTGTTTACAAAGTAAACAAGCACTAAAAGGATAGTGAATGAAGAGGAATGTAGGGTAGCTAATGCTTCAAGATGGATAAATTCCAGTCAAGGATAGACAACATGGCCTATAGAGGTAAATAGTGACAAAGCTGTACGATAATATATTATAGTAATACAATCTTAATAGTGACATTTTTTAGAAATCTATGACAGTACTCAGAAGCAATCAATTCATAATCAACTAATAAATGACATTATTCTTCAAATCAAGTGGCATGGTCCATAGAAGGCATCTAAATTATACATGTATAATTATTGATAGTTAAGAAGATGGTGTAGAATGTGAGATGAAATGACAATAAAATTTCTATCATGACATAGAGAATATTAAAAATGGTGTTGGGTTGATAGCAGTTTGCCTATGTCAAACCTTGGGTTTAGGATTAACCCTATAATGAATGAAATTGAGAAGAGAACTAGATCTAGAAATAAATGTTGAATTGAAATGTTATACCTTATTCATGAATCTCCCTTGCCTTGAAGTCTTCATGAAAAAGGTTGATGTAGCTATGTAGAACTCATGCATGTCGTCATATGAAATTGATCATGGATACCATCTTGAATGCTTGAAATCTAAATACTTGACAATCTCTCCATCACTTCTCTAATGGTGCAGTGATTCCTTGATGAGAGATGTTTCAAATGAGGGGACATGACTTCTTTTTATACCTATCCTCATGAAACATTTTGACAATTATGAAGAAGGTTGACATCAAAAATCTTATTCTACTCAACATTTTTCGATCGTTGGAGGATTCAAATTTGGGCCCTTTTGGCTAGACTATGACAACTAACACCCTAGTCCATTCCATTTGGGATAAAACAAGGTCTAGGAATCAAAGGAGATAACATAGATCATATAAATTGGCATTGATGCAAGCAGAATTGGGCACAATCAGGGCATAGAAGCAATGAAAAATTTAAGAACCCCCACCCCGAAATGGAGAAAAATATTGGCGAATTTTTTGCTAGTCAGAGATTGAAAAAAAATTGTTGTCGATTCTTTCATTTTTCATGGAAACGTAATATAGTTTTGGTTGGCGAATATCTTGGAATTGAGAAAAATCAATAGAAAAAGTTGACGAATATTTATCTTTCTTTTCCAATATAAAATAATTATTTTGGTGAAAGAAACATTTGATATAAACCAAAAATTAATATTTACGGGCGAAATTTTTGAAGTATATAGAACTATAAAGTTTTTCTTGGCGAATCATGCTTCGAATAAAATAGATAAAATAATTTTATTGGCAAATTACATCATTATAATTATTTTAATATTGAAAAAGCTTGTACATAGTAGATATTTCAAAACCACATTTACAGATCCCCATTAACAAAAATGGAAGCCTCGGCTTCCCCAATGAAAAAGACAAAAAGAGTCATAAAAGAAAATGGTGACATATACATGTTCTCTGAGTATATAGAAATACAAAAGACTAAAATTAGAATTAGAATAAGAATTCATTCTCCTAACCAGTAAACCCCATCCTACATGAGTTGTGCAAAGCGAAACAACCAATCAAAATTATTGACCGCCTCTAGTGCCTTTATCTTTCATAGGAAATCATGACCCACTGTGGCCCAATGATGATGGCAGTGAAGTGCTTTGTTGTTTAAACCCAGAATAAATGGTTGGTGAATGACTGGCTCTATTCCCTCCTCTAGTTTGTGGATGTCATTCGCCCAAGGGATACCTACACCAATTTCTTCCCAAAGCACCATATCCAAATCATCCACCAGAAAATCCCCATCAAACAGCTCTTGAAATAGAAGGAGAATGTCAACTTTTCTACCCCCCAAATCCAGAATCGAAGCCAGAAATTTGGAGAGAATGTCAACTTTTCCTCTCTAAGTGATCCACCAAGGCATTCATGTTTTGAGAAGAAACTCTCAAAACCTCAAGACTGTGGTTCATGAATCTTTTCAATGCCTTCTCAGTTTGAGAAACCCAATTGATAATGTTATCATTATCCGCCTTCATCTTTTATTTTACAATTCTAATAACATCCTCCAGGTGTTTCAAATCCCCTTTTATCAGGTCTTTTTCCGACCAGTCCTGCATCTCAATTTCCTCCTCAGCTTCATTGGTTTCCACCTCCTCACTCTTTTTCCCCAAATTTGTTTCCTTAATCAAATTGTTTATCTTATTTTCTAGGTCCCTTTGTTTACTCTGAATGCTTGTTACGTTGTCAATAACCCACTTCTGGAGATTGAAAGACTCCAGTGTGCAATTTTGGGTAGTATTCAAAATAGTATTCGTCAAATCCCTACCCTGCTTAGTGCTCACAAAATTAGGGTTGTCATCCTCCATTGAGTTCGAGGTGACATTCCTACTATCCGAACCCATAGGGTTAGTATCAGGGTTTTCATGATTGGCATATTTTTTCCTTCCTCCTCTTCTCCAACATTCTCTTCCTTCTCACTCTCCATATTAGTCTCAACCTCCTTCCCCTTTTCCTCCTCCAAATCATCATACACCTCCGTGTCAACATTATCAATGTCAACTCTCCCTTTTTTATGGGTAGGGGCGTTAGATAGGTCATCATCAGACTCAAAATCATTACAACTCCCAGAAACATGAGCATTAGTTACTAGGTAATCATCCCTAACTTTTTCCTTTAGGTGTTCGTAAATGAGCAAAATAAGCCCCTGATGGGCTATGGGGTAAGATTTGGGATTTTTGGTGTGGTCAGCCAAGCTCTCATTCAGAGATGAAGCTAAATAAAAGGGTAGAGAAATCTTAACCCCATAGCGGAAATGATTGAGAATTGCAAAATGATAATTGTAGACTTTAGTAAATCTATCATCAACAGTAAGGAATTTCATCAACACCCTTAACACTTTCTGCCAAAAAGACTTTACCTACTGGGGGAGGTAGTAAGAGACGTTGTCTTTCTTTGCAAGCTGAGCCTTCTCATCCTCAGTTTTTGGGAATTTTTTTATCACTTCAGCAGCAAACTTCCAGTCTCTATAGAATTTTGTGCCCTCCTTCTGCAGTCCTGTGACCTCCGCAACCAAATCCTCATCAATCTTCTAGGTCTCCCCAAACAAAGTGACTCTGTTGTTGTTCCAGGCCCTAGCAAAGCCTTGAGACACCGATTTTCTACTGCCATGTAGCTTTTCCATATAATTGGTGAAACCATATCTATGAAGCCTCCTCCACACTTTCCGCTCACAACCAGAGGGCTCATTCTAGTTTAAATTACCTCCCATATTGAACAACAGGTCGAGGTCCCCAATGGTGTATCTCACAATTTGCAGACCTAGATTTAACCACAGATTCTTGAGTAAATTTTTAGGGTAACAAAACAGAGTCCTGTCTGTGATTTTAAAGAAAATAATAATGGCCGCACAGATCCAGCACTTATTATTGTAATCCCCATAACACATAATCATAAAAATTATGCCTAATAGCAATCATTAAGTGATAGTTCATTTGCCCCCAAACTCTATCTTTGATTTCTAAACCCCAAAAGGTAATCATGATTTTAACTTGACCCATTGATGCGATCAAATAATAATTGCTCCCTA
Source organism: Cryptomeria japonica (assembly GCF_030272615.1). Taxonomy (NCBI): domain Eukaryota; kingdom Viridiplantae; phylum Streptophyta; class Pinopsida; order Cupressales; family Cupressaceae; genus Cryptomeria; species Cryptomeria japonica. The sequence continues at coordinate 487,883,817 of NC_081412.1, forward strand.
ACATCCCTTTTACATTGGGCCTCTCTGATATATTTAGCCTCCACCTCTAAATTGACCCCTTCATTAGCTAAAAGGTCCGCAACCTTATTGCCTTCCCTTAGAGTGTGAGTTATGAGAATACTAACATAGTCATTTAATAACTTTTTAGCACTTTCAATAAAATTAGTAATATTCCAAGATGAGGAACTAGTACCTTTAAGAGCCTGAATGATGTTGAGGGAGTCCCCTTCCAACCAATTTTTTAAAAATTTAAATCGCTGAGCAAGCTGGAGGCTTTTCAGCATAGCTTGAGCTTCAACCACATGATTATTTTGGACCCCAAGAGGAGAAGCAATAGCAGAAATATAGACACCTTGAGCATTTCTGATGACTCCTCCCCCACCGAACTTCCTAGGGTTGCCTTTACCAGCCCCATCAAAATTCACCTTAATCCATTCATGATCAGGAAATCTCCAAACAATATTATCTCTCCTTGTCTTATTGTCAGATCTGCAAACTTTGTGGATTAAGTTCCATTCAGTAAGGATGCCTTTTTCAATTTCATTCATATCAGTAAAAAACCATTGTTTATTGTTCCTATGAGGAATATTTATGTTTTCTTTTATAGCCCTGCATACTTTTTCAAAGACCACCTGAGGAGTGCACTTAGCTTCCCTAAATATTTTGTTATTTCTCTCTTTCTATATTCCCCAGCAAGTCATGGGAAGGATCAGGGGCCAAAGGTTCTTGATAAGAGGGAATTTGGTGGGAAAGGTCCATTGCCAAATAATTTCCTTGAGACTCTTGTGCATAACCCAATCAACTTTCCAGTTCACCCAAAACTTACTCCAGATTTCCCAAGTGAAGGAGCAATGAATAAATAGATGATCAACTGATTCTTCCTCTTTATGTCATAGCTCACCCCTGTTAGGGAACATAAAACCTCTTCAGACCAAATTATAAATAGTAAGGGTCCTATTGTGAGTAGCAAGCCAAAGGAACATGTTGACTTTAGGGATAATAATTCTATTCCAAACTTTACCCCATATAGGGTTGCTAATCTGGGTAAAAGTGTTTTCATAGGCTGAGGCAACCATAAAATCACCCCTTGGATTACTCTTCCAGAGGAAAACATCATCGTAATCTTTGTTAATAGAAAAGTACAGCACTCCTGCTAAAGCAGGGAAAACCCAGCATGTATAACATCAAGCTTAACCCATTTGTTCTCCTGCCAGTAGTTACACACCATAGACCCAAACCTCCTTTTACATTCCTCAATAAATTGATTGCAGTCTTGAATAAAGAGAGGTTCATTTTTCATCCAAGGATCCTCCTAGAACCTAATTTTGTCACCTTTTCCAAGGACCCATCCAACTCCAGCTTTGGCCACTTTTATGGATTTAACAATACTATTCCAAACAAAAGACCCAACAAGGATATCTTTATAATCAAGGAGATCCTGGAGAGGTTGATCATGAATATATTTGTCAAACCAAATCCGGTTCCAATCTTTCTTAATGTCATAAGCTCTCAATATTTGTTTAGCAAGAAGGGCTTTATTGAAAGTTTTGAGAGCTTTAATACCAAGACCTCCTTTGCTCTTTGGCTTACACACTTCGTCCCAAGAAACCAAGGATAATATCTAATTTTATTCAACCCTTGACCAAAGAAATCTCTTTTGAATCCTTTCTAAGGCATCAACAAATTTAGTCGGGATGCCAAATAGACTGAGAGCATAGACAGGGAGATTCTGGAGAGTAGCTTGAAGAAGCTGCAACTTTCCAGCCTGAGATAAAATGGATCCTTTCCATCTAGCAAGTTTTTTGTTGAGTTTGTCAATTAACATATTCTAGAAGGAATTTGGGGGAACTAATCCCAAAGGGAGACCCAGATAAGTGGAGGGGAGCATTTCCACCTTGCACCCAATGATTTTAGCAATTCTCTTTTGTCTTATGATATGAGTATTCATGAAGTATATAGCAGACTTGTCCCAATTGACTTGTTGGCCAGTAGCCAAAGAATAAGAATTAAGAGCACCTTTAAAGGTAACAACCTCCCCAACATAAGAGTATCCCATTAAGATAGTGTCATCAACAAATTGTTGGTGAGAACAAAAAACATTAGCAGAGGAAGGTTGAAGACCCTTGATAATTTTATTCACTTTCATTTTTTGGATCAGTCTGCTCATGCTCTCCTCCAAGATGGTGAAAAGGATAGGAGATATGGGATCTCCTTGTCTGAGCACCCTAGACAATTTAAAGAATTTAGAAGGAGAACCATTAATGAGATTTGAAAACATTAGGGTGGAGATCAACTTTCTAATAATTTTGACTATCTTCTCATCAAATCCAAAAGCCTCCATAATTCTGAAAAGAGCTTGCCAATCCACTCTATCATAAGCTTTCACTAGATCCAACTTTATCAAAAATCCTTCTTTATTGGCAGCATTGAGGGAGTGAATATTCTCATGCACAAGAATGATAGAGTCAAAAATCTGCCTACCAAGAACAAATCCTTTTTGCTCCTCAGAGATGATGAAGGGGAGAACAACCAAAAGTCTGGAAGTCAAAACTTTAGATATGATCTTATAAAAGGAGTTACATAGACTTATTGGCCTAAATTTTCCTATGGAATCCACCCTAGCCACCTTAGGAATTAAAGCAATAAAAGTGGAGTTAATTTTCTTAAGGATTCTTCTTGAACCAAAAAATTATTTTACCGCATTAACCGTGTCTTTTCCCACAATATGCCAAAATTCCTGGAATAAGAACATGGGGAAGCCATCAGGTCCTGGAGCCTTATCCCATTGAAAGGATAGGACAACTTTTTTAATTTCTCCAGCAAAGGGGATAGCAGAAAGGGCCTTATTCTGATTAGGATTAATAATCTTGGGGATGATGTCAACTAGATCCTATTGTTGGGTATAATCAATCTCCTTGCTACCGGTGAGGAGCTGAGAAAACAAATTAACAACTTCATCCCTAATATCATCCTCATTAAGAAGATTTTTTTCCTCAGCAATTAATCTGGAAATTCTATTTGCAGCTTTATGTTTCATAGAAGTCATGTGAAAAAATTTAGTGTTTCTATCCCCAGCCTCTAGCCAAATGTCCCTAGATCTCTGCCTCCAATATATTTCCTCCCTTGAAATAATATTGTGAAGTTTGACCAATATATCATCTTCCTTAGCTTTTGGATACTTTTTATAGCCATATTTCTGTATTAAGTTTTGGATCTGATCTAATTCCTCCTTCAGCTTTTTTTTGAGTCAAAAATATCACCAAAGACCTTCTTGTTCCATATCTGAATGTTATCTTTGATGTTTCTAAGTTTTTTGGCAACTTTATACATGGTGGTTCCATTCACATCAATATTCCACCAGTTGGCAATGGATTTTTCAAGAGAGGGGTGAGAGATCCACATTTTCTCAAACTGGAAAGGGAAGCACTGTTTACTCTTAATGGACTCAACAACAAAGGCAATGGGATAATGATCCGAACCAATTCTATTGATAACTGAAGGGAAGCATCTATGAGAAAGAATCCAATCATTAGTAATAAGGGATCTATCAAGTCTTACCTGAATGAGGTCTTCTGCATCCCCATGGTTTGACCAAGTGTAAGAAGCCCCAGTAAGGTCCATATCAATAAGAGCATTGACATTGAAGAGGTCCATCAAATCAAACCTATTGTCCAGTTGGGCTTGAGTTCCTCCATATTTTTTAGTTCCTTACAAAGGAGTGTTGAAATCTCCCATCAACAACCAGCTGTTCTTAGGGAAAAATCTTCTTTTCTACTGGATCTTGTCCCAAAATTTACTCCTAGCATCTTTGGAATTAGGGGCATAGATATTTGTGACCACCCATTCCTTTCCATCAAAAATGCTTTTAACTTTCATAGATATAATGTTACCATCTTCATCAATCAGTTCTCCTAAAATAGCTTTCTTGTTCCAAAAAATAGCCACCCCACCAGATGCCCCATTCGAGCTACTACCACAGACCCCTCCATTTTTAAAGAATTTTAAATTCTCAACTTTCTCCTTACTCATTTTGGTTTCCCGCACTAGGATAATATCTAGCTTATGGTCTCAATTGAGATTCTATAATATATCCTATTTATTGAGACCATTTAGGCCTCTGATGTTCCATGAGATTATCTTCATTTGGAAACCTGGGGGCAGGATTCCTGTATAGTTTGCTACCTTCCATCAGCTATGTTTTGCTTACTCTCCTGATCCCTATGCCATTTCATGATTTTACGTCCCTGCGAAGATTTGGATAGACCAATATCAGCCTTGGATCTGGTCCTAGTCTTCACCCCATTAAGGCATCCTGCCTTTTTATTTTTCTTTTTTCCGTTCCCTATTATTTCTTCCTCATGCTCATCTCTGGGATCATCTTGCATGTTATTCCATAGTTCTCCTCTTTTTTGGGATGAAGTGGGCGTATCAGCTCCAATATTCTGGAATAAAGCATTTAGATTAACCTTAGGCGATCCAAACTTGTTCATCCTTCCTAGGTTAACCTCATGTTCTTCAAAATGCTTTGGGCACTCTTCATCTCTTTTTTTTTCTGAAACTTGAAGGGCCTCATGTTGCGTTTTAGTAGCATCCTCAATCTCACCTTCTTCAATAATCTCTTGAATGATCACAATCTCTTCCTCTTGAACCAATAGGGCCTCAAAGGTATTGACTATTTTGATCTCAAACTCACTGATTTTATTCTTTTTATCTTCCTTCAAAGGGGAAGCCTTAAGAGGGTTAGCATTTCTATCTCCTTCTAATAAGTCTTGTATGTTACCAGGAATTCCGCTTCCTCCTTCCTCTTTACTAACTTCCTTATTATTATTCTTTACTTTCCATACCTGTTTATGGGGATTGTTAACCTTCATGGGTTTTTTAGGATTACAAGGGCAAGCCGTAGCCCAGTGACCAACTTTCTTACAAGAAAAGCACACAAAGGGGAGAGACTCGAACTCTATAGTCTGTTCCCATAATCCAAGTTTGGAATTTATATCAATAGAGCTAGGAAGATTCATTTTTTATGAAATATTGACACAAATGCGAGCATACACCAACCTCTTTCGAGCTGCAATCATTGGATCTATTGCAACAAGCTCCCCAAAGGAGTTTGCAATTTCTAAGAAAACATCCTCAACCCAGAATTCAAGTGGCAAGCCAGGCAGCCTTACCCAGACCGGAGCAGATTCAAAGAAAGAATCGTTGAGTTCCATATTACGAGCCCATTTTCTCAAAGATAGGGAAGATTTACCAAACATCCAAGGACCACAGCTTAATGTTGCTTCCATATCTTCCCCACAAGAAAAGGAGAAAACAAAAAAACCTCTTGAGAGGGCTGAAACATGAACCTGACCTTTCATCCTCCATTTTCTCTTAACAAAAGACCTAACATCCTCAATATTGGGTCGAGGTCCAACAAACTTCCCCACCAGAGAGAAGGCCATTAAAGAGATGCTATGATCTATAACCAAATCTGGAACAACAATAGCCAATTTACCCATTTTTCTATCAGAGATGTCTTCCACAAAGGGAAAGGACGATTTTCCAGTCGGTTTATTTGCAAAAAGACTACTCCGAGGTTTGAGGGCCTTCACCTCTATAGTATTTTTTGAGTCAACTTTCACCACCTTGAGACCCAATTTTAGAGAATCTATCATCTTTTTGTGGTCAGGAGGAGGGTCTTGTTGTTGTGGGTCCCCATCTAGTCTCCCATCCTCATCATCCATCGCTTGTCCTTAAGTTGCAGAGGTAGCAGAACCAGAGGACCCAGCCTCGTTGTTCCCTCCATTTCCAGAATTCAAATTTCCCTCTGTGTGCGCTATTCCCCCCATTTCCACACCATCCACCACCAAGTTGGCTATGCTATCTGCTTCACAATTCTCTAAAAATGTGGTTGGCCATATGCTGAAAAGGTAATCAACATTTTAAATTTTTATGAATGATAGAAGCTTAATAGTTAATACTATTCTCATTTCTCTATTAAAAAAAATCCAACATGATGTCAACTTTGCCAAGGAAAGTTTCATCAAAAATCAATGGAGAGATTACGAAAATCCTCGAGCCCCAACAAATAAAATATAATGGAAAATATGCTATTGTTTTATAAATTTATACATATATAAAATTTTAAATTTTTTGTTATTTTTCTATATAAACAATTTGGCATTAACTACATCCTGGGTGAATTAAATGCTTTTTCATTTTCCCTATGTCTTTATTGCCCCTCCAACTAGCATTCCTCAATTAATTTTAGCAAAATCTCAATATACGGATCCAGCTCTGCTTTGGGAAGAAATTTTTTGGTTTTCCCACCTTGCAGTAGGATATCTTTCCTTTTGGTTTTAACTTTTGCTCGGCCAATAAAATACATATATTCCATTTTAATGACATTAACTAATAATAATTCATCACTATTACACTCTCTATACAATAATAAAATGCCACTTGTATCAATTTTATTTATGCTTTGAATGAATTTTGTTTTGCTAGATGTTAGGCCCATAATTGATCCTTTGTTATTGATATTTGATGATTCAACGGTGGATGTAATTCCTACTTCCTAGTCGATATAATCTTTAGTGTACAAATGGGTATATTTCGGTACGAATATTAGTGTGAGGTAATAGTAGGAGCTACATATGTTTTGGTATGTGTGAGGTAATAGCACAAGTTCCCCGAGAAGATTTGGAAATATTTATAATAAACAACACAACTTCTTAAGTGGCTATTCACATGCATGATGGTAAGAGATGCAAAAAATGTCAATTAATGTGGAGAGGATTTAGGTGCCATAACCATCCTTAAATTGTGATGAAAAGTTAAGACACCTCCTAATTTCAACCTTCTATCCCTTGTGCTTGAGTTTCTTGTCATGATTGAGCATGTTGCAATGGAAATGCCTATTGTCCTTTTGGCCACAAAGGTGCAAATGGCAATCATGGGTGATATAATAGTTAAGGGGCTAGGTGGGGTACTGGTGAACAACCATGATTACATCCGACATGCTATGAAGGAGGTTCTGTGTAAGGAATTCTTGTGGTCTCAACACAAATATAGGGTATCTTTTGATATCCTTTCTTTTTTCTTGGCTATGCTACTCTATTCGGGTGTGTCCAAGCAATGGGCAAAGAAACTCACCCAAATGTTGTTTAGACACTCATTTCTAGGTAATATTGATGTGGCATTAGATAATGTGGATGAGGATTTTCATATTACACTCACACATGAATACTACCTAAGCCAGGCACGTAGATTCCTAGTTGTAACCACACTACAACCAAAGGTATTATAGGCTCGTAGGAATGTTGTGGACCAAAGTATCAATTTCATGTTGTGCGTGGCTAGTATCAAAGCCCCTGATGATGATGAATGACACTGGGACTACTTAACCACTCAATTATTTCTGGACGAGGATGACTTTGCGCTTGAGGACACTGCAGAGATGGTAAGCCTACTAGTGTTGGGTTGAGGTGAGGAATGGATTCCAAATGATGATCAAGACGTAGAGGATATTGCCAAAAACAATGTTCACGCAAACTACGGATGAGACTGCTGGACTAAGCAACAAGCCAAGCATGGAAGACTAGTAAAGATGGAAAAATCAAAGGAGGAAGCGATTGGTAGGTTTGTGGGTACCGGGTTCAGATAATTAGGTTCTAGTTTCTCTACAATTTCAAAATTACAGGCATCTCATCTACTAGTACTGACATTTTTTCACATTCTTCCAACAACTTAATTAACAAGACATGAAAATACTCATGAATGTGGAGAATGATTCCCAACTCATCAAATCTTGCAAATATTTGTGAAATGGAACTGAAACTATTAACATCAAATTTTGCATGTTCAAGCATGAACATTTGTAAATTTAACTTGACGATACCAACTTTTTTGGAAGCATAGCAATCTCACTTGTGCCTCTTCATGGACTTTGATTGCATCTCTTAATGTTTTATAACACTCCCAAAAAAATTAGCACTGCCAATGACATTGGATGTCATGTAGTTTAGTAGTTTTGTAATCATCTCACTTAAAACATATCGGTTTGACACTGGTGATATGAATTGAGAAGGGTTTGATAGTGAAACTGTCTTATTATACTCGATAAGAAAATCACTGACTCTTTTTCTCCATCATTTATTGTCCTTTTTTGAGCCTCTTTTCTCCTTTTGAGCTCTTCTTTCAAATTTGCTTCTTCATCCCTGAGTGCCATTAACTCCTGAATTGAATTTGAAACATCTGATGCCAATGGCTAGGAAGATGAAGGAGGAAGAGAACTAGAAGTAGCACTAGAACTAGCATATGGAGAAGGGAGGAGTGAAACAACATTTTTATTCTCCTTAAGCAATTCACTGACTCTTTTCTCTCCATCATCTAATGGTTAGAAAGAAGAAGAAGTAGAACTAGTTTATGGAGAAGGGAGGAGTGACACCACCTTATAATAATTTGTAAGCAATTTTTCATTGACAGCTTACTAAAATCAGCTTTTAGCTTGTCAAAAACTTCCTAGTTATACACTACTTGCATTGTAGATGTGTCACTCAATCTTGTAACAACTAAGTTTCCAATAATATCTCCTACCTTATTTGTAAACTTATGCTTATGGTCATCAGAAAATATTGACCACACTGATAGTGCCTTATATTGGGAGTTACAACTTGAACCAAAATACAACTTCTGAACTTTCTCTTTAGTTGGTAAAGCTGGGAAGTCTGAAGATTCCCTTCTTATGGAATCCAATACAATTGCATAATAGAGGTCCCATCCTTCTAGTAACAAAAATCCACTATTCCTTACAATACTCCTTGCCTCCTCAGGGGTCATCTTCGATATATAAATTTTAACTTCCTCTAAGACTTCGGCTATAAATCCATCATTAACTTCTTGGTTCCCCAATGCCAACATTTCTCTGACCATGATAGAAAATTGGACCTCTTAATTCTAGGGACTACATAAAATTATCATCAATCATGAATGTAGAGCATGTCAATCCTCTGATGGTGTTTGCTTCCTCTCCTCTTGTTTCAAACTTTATGATCATTCTATCATGATGCATGTCCTCCAAATCAGTGTGTGCCCCTTTGTATGTTGGTTCAATCTTTATCATTTTTTTATTTTCCATGTGTAGGTTAACCCATATCTACATTAGATTAAGTCCTCAATTTGATCTTGTTCATGATAGTAGCCTTTCAATTTAACCCCAACCCTGGTGTGTTGAATAAAGTGTCCTGTGTCACATTTTCTAAATTTTTCAAAAGCCATCTGATATGACAGTAACTTGAAATATACCAAGCTCAATCCTTCTTTTCCCCTAATCTCAAAATCAGAGAAATATAGACTCATTCAGCTGCCAAATGATTTCTAAAAAAGCAATTCTATCCAGTACATTTCTAGGCAAAACATGGGGTTCAACTGGTGCACTGTAAACTCTAATGACAGTGTACCTAGGGTAGAAAAACCAGTCTCCCTAATTACGATTCACTCCTAACTCAGGCACTTGCTCAAGGGGCCTCAAAAATCTTCTCACCCTATCAGATAATCTGCAATTGACTGGCACACCCAAAATTTGCATCACAATATTGACAAAGAATTACTCAAATATGACATAATTGGAATTCTCACAATGCATGTCCCATAAGTACATCCATTCTTGGATCGACAAGGTCTTACTCTGCTCATCTACCTTTCTCCACTCCAACTCTAGCCCCCACTGCCAAGCCTTACTTCCACAATAGAAAATAATGTGGCACAATAAAGAATACCACCTAAAATGAACAATAGGGCTACCACGCTTGATATCCAGAAGGGCTTTGTGAATTCCATTAGAAATGAATGAGGCAAAGTCATAAAAGGTGTTGATATATGTGTGCTAAATATCAACAATCAAAATCATAAGATGCATAGGCATCTTGGTCTGTACATCAATTCCCAACACTTAGCAAACTGCAAAGTAGGTGTTTATAAAATAATTTTAAAAATTTTGATAATCAAAGGGCTCAACATCTATCCTCCAAAATGAAATAGGCTTCCCTTCTTCTCCCTTGTATGTAATGGAAGTCATTTTACCTTGAAGCTACCTTTTGCCCGCTCGTATTCCCTCCCTAGAGATAGAAAGTCAATAGGAATGTCGGCATTAGGGTTTAGCATAAATGTTTCACAAATAGATCCCCTATGAAACCCAACCAAAAAAACACCTTTCGGCATGTAGATAGACCTGGTGTCTTGATTATAGATTTTTTTTGTTGCTCTAATTAGGTCTACATTGACAAAAACATTTGGGATGACAAGCTTTCCCAAATCCAATCTCCATGCATTGTTCATTGGTATTGGGGTTCTACTCTTTTTGTAAGAATACATGAACAATTTTCTTCCACTAATTGGGACATAAGGATCCCCACAAGATGTTGCCATGTCCACAAGTCTATGAGATACAATACCCATACCCTGGGCATGCTTTCCCCATATTGAAGATCCAAGCAATTGAGCAATAATATCTTCATCTGGGACACTCTTATTATTTTCTCTTTTTGAATTTCAGATCATCTTAATAAAAATTAGGGTTTTAAGAAAACACAGAAACTAGGCTTTATGGGGAAATTGAATAATCAAAATTTATGTATACAATCTAATAAATCTTTAGCCTTCAGATTACACAATTTCACAACTAAGCCATAAAAATTTGAGAAGACCCATTAGAAGCTAAAAATGAACAAACAATATGCAAAATCAAACCCTTGCAATCATGGGTTACTTGTAAACTGCTTCATCTACTGTGTACAGTCACTCTTTTAGTTCTTAGCTTTTTGTTTAGTAATATCAATGGAAATGGTCATTAACGCATGGAGGACCAACTTGCAACTAAGTTGTTGTTCGTATCTTTGAAATTGGATCATTAGATCTTCATCGATGTTATTTCACATGATCATATATTGTTAATATGAACCACCATATGAATATGCGATAGACTAAAGCAATGTGATCCAATGGAAATAAAAATTAAAAAAAAATTGTTTTTAATGAACTTAAAAATCTTTACTTCAAGGTGGGGTCCACCTTGTCATGTGTCTCAATCAGAGTTATAATATAATATAAATATAAATAATGTAAATTTTATCATTAGAGTTATTATTATTGTAATTTTGGGAAAAGGTGAATGAATGAGATCAAGAGGAAAGCTTTTCTTCCCTCCAAGGAGAGATGAAAGTTTCACTTCAAATTTCCCTTCAAACACTTTTCACGCATTACATTGGAAGAGGGAGGAAAATACACTAGATTCAACCTCTAGAGAAAGAGATTGAATTTTGAGTGATGGTAAGTGAATCCCCTCTTCTGAGATTGAGATTTGAATTGATTGAATTGTGTACTTATGATCAAGTGTAAAAGTGACAAAGATATGATTATAACTCAAGATAGAAGCATAGGGTGAAGTTGTGCACCTGGATCTGACAATAATCTATCACGACAAAGCCGCCCTATGAATTTGGGAAAAATTTTCCCAGACTATGGTGGGAATGTACACGGTCCTCCGAAAAATCCATGAAATGAAAAGGCTTTTTTGCCTCTACAAATGGAGTCCGAATCTGAAAGTAGAGTTGTGCACCTGCAACCTACACACATAAAAGAGAGGGAAAGGTGTTGGGATTGGGGGTTTTCCTTCAGGTCAAACCCCAGTTTTGGAATTAATCAAATGATGAAAGAAAGTACTTGCAAGTAAATGTAAATGAAAAACTGAAATGTAAGTCACCTCAAGGGAGGTTGTAAATAGATTTTCTTGTGTGGAATTGAATGTTGGAATAAATCTCCTCTTCAATGGTTGAATCCTTGACTTGAATGCAACACCTAGCCTTGAAAGGAGACTTGAGAATGCTCAATGCTGGGAAGGAATGCTTGAATGTGTGATCTCATGTATCTATCTTATGCCAAAATGGAAGGGGAAATGCGACTTAAATACTTGTAAATTAGGGATAATTGACTAATTTTCCGTCACAGGCCGACATTGGGGGATTTTTCCTGCTCAATGTGCAACCTCCAAAGCACATTTGAAAAGAGTCCTGCCCCAAAATGGGACAGCGAATGGGACAGCGGATAGGGGAGCGCCCCTTTCCTGCCCTTTTTTACAAGATAGGATGCAGTCTAGGCAGTGCAAAGGGCAAGCAAGATGCAGTTCTCAGGTATTGAGCAAATCTCTGATCTCTGATCAGGCCTAGGGTTTCGGTTCACATGTGTGAGGACCCTAATATGGTATATTGCAAGGGTCATAATTTTATAACACTACATTTAGCCCCCACTTTAGCGGGAGTATAAGTGTATGCCAATACTATTGGTAAAGTACAAGGAAACAAGATTGAAAGACTTCTACCACGTCAAGGAGGCAAGATGCACCAAGGCTCTAGTGGACTAAGGATCTTACGACATCGATTGACAAAGGAAAATGTAAGATCAAGAAGGGATAACTGTGACTACAAATAGCAAGGTTCCCCTCACTATGAGTCACGAAAAAGATACCAACATTATGAAGCAAAGCCAAGTTCACTAAATAATTCTAATTATTGAAAAGGAAAATATGAGTGGAGTGTATGCCCCCACGTTAAAGCAATCACGCGCGCCTTATCGAGAGTGATTTCTATAAGGTAGGATACACCCAAGAGAGAGAGAAGAGAGGGAGCACGTTATCGCAAGGATTTAGCACCTAAGTGAGAAATAAACCCAAGGATAATGAACATAAAACATGAAGCACGAGGTAGTTTTGCTTTCCTCGGGGTCAATATGTTGTATGATAACTCATGTATATTATATATGTATATGCATATAATAATCATCATTCCCAAAAGAAAGGACACTACCTTAGAAGAAAGGGAAGAGAGGATGTGTTTCGAGTCAACATGAAAGACACCAAAAGAGATCTCAATGCTTTGCATCGTCCTCAAGTAGACATTGAGGGAAAAATAGAAAAATAGGAATACACATAGAAGAATGGTCAAAAAAGAGAAAGAAAGGAGAGAGAGAGAGAAGATCTATAGTGCTAATATTGCTAATCTAGCACAACATCCACCTCCCGATATTTCTGATCACTATTTTGGGAAGGTGAGAAACATGCTAGAGGAGAGACGTCAAGCACAATAGATGGAGCTATCACAAGATCCAAACAAGGACTATGCTCACATGGTAAGTCACTTTGTTCAATTCTAGGAGCTAGGAATAGGTTTTATGAAAATTCAGTTGATAAATGCTTGCCCATATCAACATATTCATACTCACTATCAGAAGCATTAGGTGTTGTATTGCCATCATGAATAACATTTTCACTTATTTCTTCATCAAAATTTAGAGAAAGAGGAGAAAGAACACGAATAGGAGTAAAACTATCACATGTTTTATGCAACTTATGATTTGGAGATGTAGGTTGAACATCTTGTTTAGGAGAAAAGGGAATCATGTCAACTGTTGGAGTATTGGGAGATTGAATTTTTTGAGGGACAACTTCATGAGCTTGAACACGATGTCTTCGTCAGCGTTCTCTTGCACAATGATTTCGTCGAGTCTTAGTGAAAGGTTGAGAAGGAGGAGGAACATTGGAACAAGTAGGAATGTTTTTCTCTTTGATAGTTGAAGGTTAAGATTGAGGTATTTTAGGTTGGACAAGAGGAGAAGCAGGCCTCTTCTCTCTATATGAGGAAGGAGGTGGAACTGCGCCATATAAAGGAGGAATGTTAGGTGTAGGAAGGAGAACAAGTCCATCATGAGGAGGAGGTACATGTCTAACCTTAGGAGGAATAGTGTCGTTCTTCTTAGGAGAAGGTATAATCACATCCATAGAAATATGTTGAAGATCTTTCTTAGGAGGGAGATTAGTTCTATCTATGAGGGGAAGAGCTTCATCTTCAAGTATGATAGGAATGTCAATTGTTGGGGATCTAGGTTGAATTAAGGATAGGATCATATCCTTCTTCCATTTTTTATAAGATTGAAAAAGATCATCACTCCTTGATGGAAGATATTGAAATTTCTTAGGCCAAAATAAATCAATAGGAACACTAGGGCTTCTTTCAGATGGACGAGATAAGCTATGGTTCACAGTTATGATTTCTCCATTGTGAGGAAATTTCAAACACTTATGGATTGGAGAAGCAATAGCCTTCATGGAAGATAGCCAAGGATAGCCCAACTTTACATGGAATTGCTCAGAAGAGGATATGATAACAAAGTCAACATCCATGGATTTAGTATGAACTTCAACAGGAAGGGTGATAGAGAAAATGGTAGGACAAGAGAAGCCATCAAATAACTTCACCACTACATTAGAGGCATCATATATTGGTTTATGCAATCGTAAAGTGAAAAGATACTCCTTAGTGATGATGTTAACCACACAAGAGGGATCAACAAGAGCACCACAACAAGGGATATCCCTAACCTTCACAACTATGTATAAAGGGCCTTCATGTGCTCTAATGGTCTCACTAGGGTCAAATGTAATACAAGTATCCTTAGGCATATCTTGTCTTTCTACCATATTTACCAAGTTCGGAGCCATATAAGTGAATTCCTCAGAGGAGAAAAAAGTATACTCAGTCTCAATCATGTTAGAGGTATGATCAGGCAAAGGATTAGTAAAATTTTCAAGATTTTGATTAGGAGGCACTACTGATTTATTTCCCTTATCATTCACACCTGCCACAGATATAATATTGATATCAATCAAATATTGAATCTTATTTTTCAATGCAAAACATTTCTCAATATCATGACCAGGATGATGATGAAATTGACAAAAGGAATTGTTATCAAAATAAGGGGATGCAAGTTTAGAAGGATCAACTTGTTTTGTAGGAGGAAGTTTGATAAACATTTTGTGCAACAACTGAGATATAACACTATGTAAAGATTCATTCAAAGGAGTAAACTGTCTTTCTCTTTTGAAAAATTTAGAAATAGAAGGCACACCTGTTGTAGCATTCACATCATTGTTGTTGATTGTATCATTGAACTTGATGAAGCTTTTTGTTGGTTTGAACTTCGCAAATGGTTGTTGAACACTCTCCCCTTTATCACCCAGAGCCATAGGAGTAGATTGCTCCATTTGACTCACAACCAGTTGATAATTGTGGAGTGTTGCACACAAGTGTGAAAAGGAAGTAAACTCAAACAAAATAAGCTTTTCCCTGATATCTTTTTGCAAATTAGAAATGAAAATTTGTTGAATATCATTATTAGGTACATGAAAAGAAATTTGAGCACATAAATGCTTATATCTACCAATGAAATTAGTCACTTTTTCTTTAACACCTTGTTTACAATGCATTAAATCAGTTAATGTGATTTTAGGACCAATGTTATTTTGAAATTGTTGGATGAAAGCATTTTCTAGTTGTTGAAAAGAAGTGATGGAATAAGAAGGCAAAGAGAAATACCATTGTAAAGCCTTATCTCTTAATGTTCTTGTAAATAGTTTTGCAAGCAATCTTTGATCATAAGCAAAATCAGTACACAAGGTTTGAAATGTTTTAAAACATGTGTAAGAGGATCACCTTTTACATTATAAAGTTCTAATTGAGGAACCTCAACATGCTTAAGAGGCATGACTTTAACAATATCAAGAGAAAGTGGGCTTGCAACATCAAAGTGGGCACACTAAACTTGGATTGACTCATAGAAGCATTTTTTTGTTGTAAGGAAGACACAGTTTGAGCAAGATTGGTGATTGTTGCTGCGGTAGAAGAATTGATGTTAGACATGGTTGATTGAGAATGTGGTGTGATGTTATTGAGGAAAGGCATGAATTAAGAATAAGGTGGTGGGACATTATGATAAGTAGGCATAGGTGATGATTGCGCAAGAAATGAGACACTTAAAGGAGGAACAAAATTGTTGAATGAATTGCCCGCTTGTGTCACATTGATTGGTTGAGGGATAATAGGAATACTTATGGAAGACATAGGTAAAGATGGAGGATTAAATGAAGAAGAGGGATTGCCCCCATGACCAGTGGTTGTAGGAATGACATTTTGAGTGGATGTAGCCATAATGTTTGAAGTGAAAGTAGGAACACTAGCCATTGAAGTGGTTAAAGGAATAAAAGAATTGATTTGATTTGAAGGTTGTGAATAACCTAAGTTCTTAACACAACTCTTGATAGGCATGACATTAGAATTAACAATATGAGAAATGCCACACAATATATCAATTCTATTCTTATCACTTTGAATCATGCCTTTAAGGCCTTCAATTAATGGAAGAGATTCACTATTAGGGTTTTCTTGGGACATCCATTGTTGAAAGTTATCAAATTGATTGTCCAATTTTAAAATTTGATCTATGGAAACTCCAGTCAAATCTTCTTCGTGTTCATCATGGGTTTCATTAATTGGATAGATAGGAATATGATTAGGATGGGAAGAATTAGCATTATCCTCATTAAAGAAGTCACCCAAATTATGCTCCATCTCCTCGGTAATTAAACCTTGGGAAGCCTTAATTTTAATGCTTCATCTAATGGGGATAGTATAGGTAGGACTAATAGTGGTAAAACTCATGCACTAGAGGGAAAATTGAAAATTTGAATTTGGAACAATGTTTACAAAATTGAGTAATGCAAAATTTAAGAAAATAATGATTAAACAATTTGAAATTTATTGGAAGAAGGAAATGACACAATTTCCAAAATAATAAATCAAAGAAAATTGGAATTTTAAAATTAGGGCCGAGGGGATAACACTTAATTTTAAAATTGATAAAATCAAAATTTTTAAAATCAGAGCAAGGTATAATGAACCACTTAATTTTAAAAAAATTCTTGAAATTTGAAGGTATCTTCAATGTTAAAGGGATAAAAAATTGACAAAAGCAGTCAATCTTCTAGATTTAGGCTATTAAATACAGTCATAACAGTCTCCTGAAATTTCAGGAAAAAAGCAGAGGATCATGGCAAGAAAGCACACGGTCCGACCAACTTTTTTCAAAATTTTCAAGCATTAATATTATGATTATTTTAAAGCTAACCCCAAAAAATTGGTGAATTTTATGATTTCGAGATAGGCAAAAATAAGGTTCAAATGTGGAAATAGTTCCCAATTAGGGTTTTGAAGAAAAAGAGGAATTGGACTGCAAATTTGAAAAGGGTCACAGCCAAAGGAGAGGGACACCTTGGAGAATGTTTTACAAATCTGAATTTAAATGAATTTGATTGAAATTTGCACAAAATCCAATGAAATTTGAAAATTAGGGTTTTATGACCTAACCACTTAATTTTTGAAATTTGAATTTTGGACAGAAGACAAGTCTGAAAATAGTCACAAATCTAAAAATTAAATGGAAATTCAATTTTTGCACAATTTAAAGATAATTTTTAAAAACTAGGGTTTTGACAATTAACCTCTTAATTTTGTGAATTTGATTTGCAAATTGAACAAGGCAATGAAGAAATTGAATTTGACAAACAAAGCAATTTTCAGATCTAAGACAATAAAAATCAATTTTTGCAAAACACAAGTTCAATTTCAACTTTAAAAACTAGGGTTTTGAATGAATTAACCACTAAGTTTGCATAAAAATTAAACTTGTAAATGAAAAATATGCAATGATTTTAAGAATAAAGCATATAAGACGTCGGGTTCACCAAAATGTAATGTTGGGAATGTAGGTCCCAGGGACAATTGAGAAGGGGGGGGGGGGGGGGGGGGTGAATCAGTTGTCTAATAAATTCACACCAAAATCTTATTAGCCAACTTAATGCTTAGTATCGGTAAGACAGTTAAGTATGCCGATAAATAGTGTTAACAGAAAATTGCTATACCGGTAAGAATTAATGCATTAAACATAAACATGAAGTCATCCACAACACATGACACAAATATTTGTACGTGGAAACCCTGTAAGGGGAAAAACCACGGTGGGAAACCTTACCCACAATTAGATGTTACTACTGTAGATAGTAAGTGTACAAAAGGGGTCTGCACATGCAGAAAGGCCAACAGCCTAAAGCTCACTGCTCAAACACAAATGGGAGTCACACCGACTACAGTTGGATGGTTAAATCCAATGAGAATGTACTGCACAAAATAGCATCTTCATATGTTGGATTCAGTACCGGTGTAATGCTGATATGCTTCTACAAAAACCTAACTTCACCTTCAAATGTTGTCTTTCATGTATATCTCTGCTTGATCTCATATATACCCTTCTTTAAACCTTTTTTGCATTCCCCACATGATCTTACAAATAAGATCTTACATTTATACCATACCCTAAGACCAGTTTTAGTAGGTCGGCTCTACAAGATATTACAATAAAACATTTACAAATAATATAATATCCAATGCAATAACCGATTGAACATGTCGGATTAATGCATTTACAACAATAATAAATCATCTCCATAGCGTGCCATGCTGATCTGGAAAAGATAAACCTGCCGGTGTAACCCTAGATAACCTGGACCTATTTGCCGGTAAAAGCAAATATGCAAATAAGAATATGCCAATGATTATTACTTCAAAGAAAGGTGTCCACATGATGTCTTCGACATTACCAGGTGTCTTCCATGTCAATGCAGGTACCGGTGAACATTATATCCTGTCGGTTAACCATATACTAGTGACTATTTTGAATAGTTTACTGATTGCTAGTGAATGTTGCTGGATCTCCAAAGTAGGTGTATTTAGTAGGTGTTGACATCAATGACAAAACCATACCAACAGGGAAAAGGTGAATGAATGAGATCAAGAGGAAATATTTTCTTCCCTCTAAGGAGAGATGAAAGTTTCACTTCGGGTTTCCCTTCAAACACTTTTCATGCATTACATTGGAAGAGGGAGGAAAATACACTAAATTCAACCTCTAAAGAAAGAGATTGAATTCTGAGTGATGGTAGGTGAATCCCCTCTTTTGAGATTGAGATTTGAATTGATTGAATTGTGTACTTTTGATCAAGTGTAAAAGTGAAAAAGATCTGATTATAACTCAAGATATAAGTATAGGGTAAACCTGTGCACCTGGATCTAGTAATAATCTGTTGAGACGAAGTCACCCTGCGAGTTAGGGAAAAAGTTGCTCGGACCGTGGTGGGAATGTACATGATCCTTTGAAAAATCCATGAAATGATTAGGGCTTTTAAACCTCTGCAAATGGCATCCAAATCTGAAAGTACAGCTGTGCACCTGTAACCTACACACAAAAAAGAGAGGGAAAGCTGTTGGGATTGGGGGTTTGCCTTCAGGTCAAACCCCAATTTCGGAATTAACCAAATGATGAAGGAAAGTACTTGCAAGTAAATATAAATGAAAGACTAAAATGTAAGTCACCTCAAGGGAGGTTGTAGATAGATTTACTTGTGTGGAATGAATCTCCTCTTCAATGGTTGAATCCTTGACTTGAATGCAACACCTAGCCTTGAAAGGAGGCTTGAGAATGCTCAATGTTGGGAAGGAATGCTTGAATGTGTGATCTCATGTATCTATCTTATGCCAAAATGGAAGGGGAAATGCGACTTAAATACTTGTCAATTAGGGATAATTGACTGATTTTCTGTTGTAAGCCGACACTAGGGGAGTTTTCCAGCTCAATGTGCAACCTCCAAAGCACATTTGAAAAGAGTCCTGCACCAAAATGGGGCAGCGGATAGGGGTGCCATGCCCTTGTCCTGCCCTTTTTTGTAGGACATGATGTAGTCTAGGCAGTGTAGAGGGTAAGAAAGATGAAGTTCTTAGGTATCGAGCAAGTCTTTGGTCTCCGATTAGGGCTATAGGGATTTGGTTCGCATACGTGAGGACCCTAATGTGGTCGACAATTGCAAGGGTCACAATTTTATGACACTACAATTATGATAGACATAAGATTAAACTTTGGTTTAGAGTTGGGTTTATAGTTTATAGTAGTGCTATGTTTATAATATAAATAAAAATTAATAATTCTATATACATTTTAATATTGTAATAGTATGGAAACAACACATAAAATGAATTAAGAATAAAAGTTAAGTTTCAACCTAAGATATCTTTTGGTGTACTTTACATATATTTCTCTGAAGATAGGTATGCTAGTTATAATCAATCTAGTAATTTAGTCAATGTTTTTTATTAAAACAAAAACATGTTTTGAAGGGACCCAAAACCCTTTACAAATAGATTTTAAAAGGATCTGGAACCTTCTACAAGAAAGTTGTCTAAAAAAAATGAACATGAAGGCACATACAACCTAGGACAAAAGCCTGTAAAAAGAACAACATGCAGTCAACCACATAGTTGCAAAGAGGACAACTTACAGCTAGCCTACAACCAACCCCCACACAAGAGTTATCAAGATTTACTTTTAGAGCTACTCTTGTGGGAGTGAAGAGTCATGCTAAAAGGAGGCTTAGAGCATTTTTCTTTCTTGCCCTTAACATAAATCCAACCCTCTTCAATGTTACATTTCAAAATCAAATATAATTTAAATTACATTTGTGACCTTGTTCAAATTTACTTGTCTATCAATTCCAAATGTTTGATCCAACGACTCTTTTGTTAAGATAATCCAATCCAATATAGATGTGTCCTCCTAGTGGCCACTTGAATCATGATCATCTTCAGACCAATAAACACAAAGAGACACACAATTTCAACAAGATTGAGGTGAATGTTGAGACTTGGAAGACTCCCCCACATCACTTGTTCTAGAGGTCTAGTGTCTTGTAAAAGGGTCCAAATGAGCGACCTATTGGACTGTAAGGTTTCAACCTCAACATCCTCCTTCATAATAGAAGGGATAGTGACATGCTAAAAATCCAGTCTAGTAAGGGGTCTCAATGTCTAATTTTGGGCATGTTGTGCTCCCACTCCATCCTATCCAAAAAAACCACCTCTATCTTGGAACTCTCATATGTCGAAGTAATTATGGATCTCATTGAGGACAAAATTG
The DNA here is from genome assembly GCF_030272615.1 of Cryptomeria japonica. NCBI lineage: Eukaryota > Viridiplantae > Streptophyta > Pinopsida > Cupressales > Cupressaceae > Cryptomeria > Cryptomeria japonica. The sequence continues at coordinate 487,904,709 of NC_081412.1, forward strand.
TAATAGAATTTTTGTTGTCTTGATGATGATTTTTTGGTTGACATTATGTGTTGTCATTGATGGCACATACACACACATATGTTCATATTGTCACAGTCATCTTAGTTAAGACAAACCGGTACTACTCCTAAGTTTTTGTATTGCAAAGCGATATCATATGTATAGAGAAGTCTAACCGGTATGAAGGTGTCTCAACCGGTATATGTAGACAACTGGTATATGTAGGAATGATAATTGATTTTTGGGTAATTCCACTAGCACCAATTTTTAGATACAATGAAGATCGACAAGGAGGCAAATGGATGACAATCGGTATATGAGTTGGAAGCAGTGAACACTCAACCGACATCGGGGTTCAAACCGGTTTCATTGATTGTGTGATGAGTTATCACCAGTCATGATGAGTTATCTCTAACCAATAGTTTTGGTGGTGTTCTGTGATGTGTTATGAAATATTGTCTAGATACATTGAACCTAGGAAATTGTGATGAGGTTCTTGAGCCGACATGAAATCTAATGCCTATAAAATGATATTGTGATGAGTAATTTTGAAATGCAAGATACAAGTGATGTTATGAGTTAGAGTTGATGCGATTTATTGAAGGAGTTGCAGAGTATGTCGGTGATGTAGTATTGAGTGAGCAGAAGAGGATCTATACAAGCAAGATGTGCTATTTCTAGATCATACTACCTGTTGTTTTCTAATCACTATGACAATTAAATCCCCTAATCGGGTAAGCTCTAACAAGCTTCATTGTACAAATCCTCTAATAAGGTGATCCATTAGTTTGGATTTAAATCCTCTACCAAGGTTACTCCTAAAAAGGTACTACCTTTAACTAGGTATAGCTCCTAATAGGGCTTTGGGATCTTTAACGGGATTCGCTCCTAACAGAGCACTTTGTAGACCTTAACCGGTCAGTTACTTATTTCTGCAGATAGTTAACTTGTGAGTTCCATCTCACCGTGGTTTTTCCCAGTTGGGTTTTCCACATATAAACACTTTTGTTATGGTGAATGTTTTACTTGTTGTGAATGCTTTTATAACACTTTGGATTGCATGCAAAGTCTTAAGTAAACTAGTTAATTATTTTTACCGGTCAAGGTTTAAAGTGTTATTGTTTTTGCTATCATTGATTCACCCCCCATCTCAGTTTTATATAAGTCTATCAATTGGTATGAGAGCCTAACTTCCTTAAGACTTAATTGTTGGCATATGTGCAAAGTTTGATGACATGATGGGATTGTATGTTGTCATTGATGTCAATATGCTAAAGTATGAACCGGTATATTGAAGTAAGCAAACTGGCAAGTGAACCGGTATGATGGTATGAACTGGTATATGCAAAAAGTGAACTGGTATGTTGGAGTGTGAATCAGTATATGCAAAGTTTGTATCAGGGTTTCATTTGATATGACTATCGGTTGGTAATCTTAGCTTTAAGGTTTCCGGTTGATGCATTCCAAGTCTGTGTGATTCGACCAATGACATCTTGTGATGAGTTAGCATTGAAATGAAGATTAGATTGTGTTGCCATGTTAGCCTTGTGCGCGTGAAGAATTTCCTTGAGGATCTTGCATGAAGAAGATCAATTATATCTACCTCGGGAATGTGCAAAATCTTAGTAAATGGTGAAGAGCGTGTGATGGGTTATCAGCTTCCAGAAGCGGTGAAGAATGGACAATGGAGAATGTCTTGATATTTGTTCAAGATTGTTTTACCCTATGTAATGTGTTTAAATGACCAAGATTGGACCGATTATATTGTTAACCTAGATACTTAGGGTTTTAGGTTTTGGCCAATGACCTAATTGTTGTCTATAAGGTCGATGATGATTTTCATTTGAAGTTGTTGGCAAATGAATGTATGTGAAGTGATTCTTGCCAGACCAGAGGAGTGAGTAGAGATCTGTAGAGTGTGATTGCAGATGTAAAGTAACTGAAGTGGATCTTCCTTGGCATTGAGTGTTGTTATTAGATCAATGTATTACCTGTTGACTTCTAACCATTTCAGTAGTTGGAAAATCCCTTTATCGGGTAGCTTTAACATGCTTTTTGTAAATCCTTTAACAGGGTGACTCAAAACCATTGAGTTCTTCAAATCCTCTTACAAGGTAACCTTTAATAGGGTTTTAACCTCTAACCAGGTATTTAGCCATCCCTTAACTAGGTGATCCCTAGCAGGATCGGTTCCTAGCAGAACCTGTTGTAAAGTCTTTAACCGGACTAGGCTCCTAATAGAGTGAACTTTAGAAGAGTTCAAGAACAACTTGTGGGTATTCATCCCCACCGTGGTTTTTCCCAGTTGGGTTTCCACGTGAAAAATTAGTGTGTTATGTGTGATTCTTTTTCATGTGATGTTTTAGTGTTTATTATTAAGCAGTAATACAAGCTAATCCAATGGTCATTGTATTTGTAATGTATTACTTGCTTAAGCATATGGGTGAAATTGAGATGAGAGATTAGGTTTTGAGATGATCTAGATGTTATTGGTTTATGTCTTTTACAATCATACTATATTTTATCGGTAGTGCCTTGATTTAGATCAGTGATATTATTTACCAGTTAGTGCAGTCTTTGCAATTTAAGTTGTTTAAGAAGTTTTTGTGTGTACTGATTCACCCCCCCCTCTCAGTACCTATTGGGTATTTACTGTTCATCATTATTCATCAATTGGTATCAGAGCGTCCTCTAGGTCCTCTGTGTTATAAGCTTAACTGCTTGAGGAAAATATCCTATTCTAATGATGAAGAGGGAAGGTCCTAAGTTCAATAGAGATAACTTTAAGATATGGAAGGACAGAATGAAGATCTACATTAAAAGCATGGGTGCTCAACACTAGAACTATGTTGAGAATACTTATGTTGTCCCTACCAGTACTCTCACCTATGATCAAAGAAGAGAAATTTAGGAGAATGGGCAAGTCATGGAAGCTCTTATTAGCAGTCTATCTGATATTGAGTTTATAGATGTTCAAGATAAAGACAATCCCAAAGATGTATGGGATATTCTGGAGACTATCTATGGCGGTGATGAGCATGTGAAGCAAGCTAAGGAAGAGAACCTTAGGGGAAAATTTAAAGACATGCAGATGGTTGAAGGAGAGACCATTGAACAATATGGGATAAGAATTAAAACTGTTGTTGGAGACATCAAGAGTGCAGGAGGTACAATGGATGATCCCACCATTGTTAGCATGGTTTTGAGATCCTTGTTGTTAGTCTATGCAATAAGGGTTGCCGCTATTAAGGAGTTGAGATCTATTGACAAGACAAAGGTATCCCTAGATTCCATCATTGCTAAGTTGACTACACATGAGCTAAACTGTTATGATGACAGTGTTCAGAAGATTGAATCAACCTTTAGAGCATCTGCTGCACTATTTAGAAAGGGAAAAGAAGCTGGTACTAGCTATGAACCTAGACAAAATAGAGATATGGATGATGAGGAGATCCTGATGGAGTTTGAAGCTCTTCTTGCCAAGAGACTTCCTAAGGGAACTGGAAAATACAGAGGTAAGCTCCCTTTGAAATGTTTTTCTTGCAATAGGATATGACACATTGCTATCAACTGTCCCAACAGTGATAATAAGGACAAACCGGAGAAGTTTAAAAAGTTCAAAGGAGGAAATAGGAGAAACTGTCTTATTGCAGTCGATGAAGGTGTCACTGATGATGAATCAGAAGATGAAGAAAGTGAAGACATAGTGTTTGTAGCCATTAAGGAAGATGTGTCAGATAAGAAGGCTCTTGTCTCCCACTTTGATAATTCTAATGAGTGGATTATTGATAGTGGATGTTCTCACCACATGGCTGGTGACGGGAAAAAGTTTCTATCACTGGAAGAGTACGATGGAGGTGTAGTCTGATTTGGTAATGATGCACCATGTATGGTAAAAGGCAAAGGGTCCATCTCTTTAAATGGAAAAAGTAGTGTTGATAATGTATATTGGGTAGAAGGTCTCAGGCATAACCTTTTGAGTGTTGCCCAGCTGAATGATAAAGGACTCACTTTGGAATTCAAAGGTGGAGTGTGAAAAATAAAAGGAAAGAGTGGTGAACTGATGACCACCGGTATGCAGACCAAAGGTAACTTATTTCAGTTAAATACAAATATTAGTCAATGTCTAATGGCTAAGTTTGATGACAATTGGATATGGCATATGAGACTCTGCCATGTAAATTTTGATAATATTGTGTGTTAGGGATCCCACAGATACTGAGAGGGGGGAGGGTGAATCAATATCTAACCGGTAATAAAAATTTCTTAAGTTAACACATGCAGAACATAATATAACAGTGTATCGATATGCAAGAAATAATGCAATAAATAGAATCAAGAATATCCACATGAAAAGTACACCATAACACAAGATGTTTAACGAGGAAACTCGGTGTGGGAAAAACCTTGGTGGGATTTGTGACCCACAATATTCACTCACTGGCCAATAAGAGAATATTACTTACAATAGGGGCCTGCACATGCAGGAAGGCCAACTGCCTAGAGCTCACTGCTCAATGGGAAGTCACACTGACTTACAATAAGGATTATTCTAATCCAATAACTTGTACTGCTTTACAATAGCATCTCCAATGCCAAATTTAGTACTGGATCCTGCTCTGTTCTTTACATATAACCTTGACCTATAATTCGCACATTAGGTCTGCCTAATAATTTTCTTTTATGCTCACTACATCACTTGTCAAATGTCTATAATGATCTCCTTTATATACAAGAGTCATTTTACAATTTGCCAAGTCGGCTTACAATAATAAACAAAATATTACATAACAAAAATCTAGTCGGCCTCTGCGCCGATATACATGTTTTCTTCTGTGCTAGTGTCAGTGCCCTGAGTGATCTTCTGATGTCAGTGTAATGCTTTGTCGATATAATGTCTTGTCAGTGCCATAGGATTGCAAGGTTTCCATCAATGACAAAACCTTCAATCACATACAATGTCTCATTGGAGTGTGCATATGCCAACAATCTCCCCCTTTGGCATTGATGGCAACACTCATGAGAAATTTCAAAAGTATCCAAAAATGTGTAATCCAAAAATGTTACCAAAAATGTTTGCCAAAAATGTGAGAGCTCCCCCTGAGCATATGATTCCTGTATTTTGAACTTTCTCATCCCACTGCTTCCCCTTTGGCATCAATGACAAAGGTTGTCAAGATGTTAGTAGAGTTTGTAGTTTCATCTATCCATATCCTCAACCTTGTAGCTGGGTAGTTATTATCTAAAAAAGATCTCCCAAAATTAAGTTTAGACTATCCATAAACTTCTTACTATCCTTTATTGTTGTCTCAGTCCTTTTTACTGTACTGGTGAGATGCTGCAAATGTTCTGCCGATGTTTTGCTATCCTGTGTTAATGCCTCTGAAATTTCCTTCTGTAGAGATGCTAAATAGTCCAATCTTGGACTCAGTTTAGATCTCAAGTGTTTTGCCTTATTTATTATTCTTTCTCTTTTTCCAGTTTGAGTAGTTCTTCCTCAAAATTTGCTATCTTCTCTTCAAAAACTGATAATGAATCAGGTGAGTTGACAAAATTGTCTGCAAGCTTATTTATCTCATCTTGTGCCTTGCTTATTTGCTTGTCAATATCTATAGTCAAAAAGTTTGATTTACATGTATCTTTATACAGATTTTTGTATTCTTTCAACAAACTACATAGTTCTGGTAGAAGTGTGTCAAAATATCTGTTACACTTCTTTATTTCCTCATCAAAGATTTTTTGTTTCTCAATCTCTACCTTATCCTTTACTAAATCTTCCTTTATTTTCTTAATATTTTCAGAAATATATTTACACAATGTGTCCAATTGTCCTAAAGAATCTTTATTATCTATATTACAGCTGGGAGCTATTACCTTCAAAATTGGTATAGAATCATCAATTGCTTTATAAGCTTGTGAGCTGCAGTCAGTTATTTTCTTGATGGAGTTAAGTAATACCTCAGTCACATTTACTGACTTGAATGTTGATGATGATCCAGTAATCTGAGTACCGGTTGAAGTAACCATGCATGTATTGACCTTTGGTAGGTCAGTTTGTGTCTGCATTTCTTTTAGCACTAGTTATGCTACTTCAGTACTTATCGGTGGTATTGTTTCCTTGTGTACCTGTTGTTCCAGAGCCTTTAGCTCTATTGGTTTCTCTAAATGTTGTGTTGTCTTAGTTTGTGCCTCAGTCTCTACCTTTTTCTCTGTATCCTCTGTCAGTTTCTCTGTTTCCCCTGCTATCGGAGGCTCATTAGCCATATCTGACTTGTCAGTTGTATCTTTATCTACTATTATGTTGATCTTTTGGGTATCAACATTTACAGTATATAGAACTTCAGAATTAGGATTTTTATCCTCTACATCCATACTTTCTACTGCCGGTTGGTCTTCAGTAGTTGTTATTTTCACTGGTGGGGGTAGGTTGTCTTTAACTTTTATGCTTGGTGGTGCACCAATATTGCCTTTCCCCTTGTCCCTGTCCTTCTGATATACCTTTATAGGTTTAGGGTTCCTGTATTCTTCTTGTTTTTCTTTGTCAACCAGGAATATATCCCAACCATCTTTTGTTTCCTCTATTACTTCAGTAACTCTTCCTGCCATTAGTGAAATGTGTCGATGTAGTAGAGAATACTGACCGGTTTGCCTGAGCAATCAAATCATCAATTTCCTTTGGAGAGTTTACCGGATATACAACAAGTAGCTTCTCTATTTTTATTTTCTTGTCTAATTCTATTACTGCTTGCCTTCTAGCTTCTAACCTTTTGAATAAATCATCAGGAATTTCATTTGCTACTTCCATAAAAAATTTCTTGTACATGTCCATATGCAGTATTACACTATTCTCAACTTGCTCTTTCTCATTAGTAGATAGAGTGTCATAAATTTTCTCTATGTTTTTCAGTTTTCCTTCCTCTGTGATTTCATTTAACAATATATCAAGAGGTGCCAAGTCACTGTTTGTCCTTTTCTTTTTCTTTGGTGTTAGCTTTTTCTTGGGTGTGGCCTTTCTAACTGGAGATCTCACTGCTTGTTTCTTTTGCCTTGTTCTTCTAGGTGAAGGAGTGGTTGTCGGTGAGGGATCTCTTTTTCTAACAACTATTTTAAAAGTTGCTGGCATGTCACCTTCCGAAGAAGTACCTACCCGTGATAGATGAGTTTCAAGTTGTGGAGCTACCAACTCATCTTCTGTTATGCCAGTTTTCTTTAATACATCTTCCTTAATGGCCTTTGCTTCCCTGGATCCTTTCCTCATAAATGCCTCAACCTTCTTTACTCTTTTCTTTGATTGTATTTGGCTTTCTATGGTCTCAGCACTACCAAATACTTCTTCCTTAGGTTCATTGGGGGCTTCCAGAAGTGCTTTAGCATAAGTTTCAACTATGTGATCATCTGTCTCACAGCCCATCTCGGTTATCCAAATTGTCCTTGGGATGACCGCTTCCATCTAGATTTCATCTTTCTTAATAACAAAGCATATATCATCTTTGTATTTGTCTACTATTTTCTGGGATAACCTTATTCTTTGCTTCATTTTGGTCTTCAATGCTTGGAAAAAGTCATGAATATTGTTCTCTTTGTTCTCACCCATGGTATTGAATAGTTCAGTCAATTGTTTTCCTACTGGTATGTCATATCCAAGTTCTTTATAACCTATACCGAGAACCTATTTTGTTAGGTGTAGCATTAGGCATACTAACAAATTTCCAAATCTAAAAGTTCCTTTCTTGTCCTTCTTTATCTTTCCAAGGTTGTCTATTAGTTCATCCTTCAACCATTCACAGATGTCAATTTTTGCATTGTCTGTTACCATATCATAAGCACTCTTAATGCATAAACTTGAAACTAAGTTAAGTCTATTAGCATGAGTGGCCTTGTAGCCTAATATCATACTTATGAATCTCACATTGATATCTTTTACATCATTAACCCTTAAATATCTCTTATCAAATGTTGCACCAGTTAGTTTTATAACTAGGTCATTTGGAACCTTCTTGGTTTTGTCTAGTCTCTTATCAGTGGTCAGTAACCTTGTGATAGCTTTCACATCTTCCTTGGTGATCATACGGATTGCATTTAACCAGAAAAATTCTCCATGAATCTCTGCTTAAAACTATCCTAACCACATCTTTAGGAAATTCGGGAATGCTAAGGATTTCTGTGAATTCTAGGGTTTCAATAATCTTGTGTTCATCTTTAACATTGCCGGTATCATCACATATTATGGTTTTATACATGGTTTTGATTTCCTCATCTCCTAACTCTTCAATGTTGTAGTGGATGTACATTCTAGGGTCTTTAGCATATACAATTCCTTTAGGGATTTGAGAAAAAGCACCTAAGGTATCATCCTTCTTTGCTATCTTGGGAACTAATTGAAATGCGGGCCTAGGTCTTTTAACAACTTCCACAATAGTAGGGTTTGCTATGTATTCAATTACAGAGGAGGATGCCATGATTAAATACCTTTTTCTGCCTTTGATGGATGATTTCTTGGAGTATGCTTGCTTCTTTCTCGAAATGTCTTAGCTCGAAATCTTTGCGCTCTCTGAAAATTTGAAATCACGGTAAAGTGAAATGGAGCCAAAACCTTATTTTATAATGTCTTTTCACCATCTACCACATTAATTGCATGTCAGTTAAGTATTCACTTGACATTGTCTTCCAGTAATAAGTAATTTTCAACTTCTTATCTCTAACTGAGGGAATAATTAGCACATGTGTCATTTGATTGCCAAACCCTCAAGGAAATTTTCTTCAATTAGATGAAGAAATTCCTATTGGTGGAGCACTGCTCTGTCCTATCAGTGAAGCATCACTCTATCCTACCGGTGAAGCATTGGTTGGTTCTACTGGTGGAGAAGTATTTCCAATATTTAGATCAGCTTTTCTAATCCATTGTTGTGAGCTCTTCAACTTTTTCTTTATCTTTCAAGCTAGCACTTTTGTTGTCTACCGGTGTTCCTTTACTTCTATAAAATTTAGCAATATGCCCAATCTTGTTACATGCATAACAAGTTACATTATTCTTCTGAATAGCTTTCCCATAACCTATGCCGGTTTGTGTTCTGCATTGATTTGATAAATGTCCAAATCTTCCACAAACATAACATCTCACATTCATTCTGCAGTTTTAAGAGTTGTGACCAACTTTGTTGCATTTTGAACATTGACCAGTGGGTGTATTGATATTATGATAATTCCTAAATCTACATTCATTTTCTCTATGACCATACTTATTATAGTTAAAGCATCTTCCATTGAATTTATAAGCATTAGGTTGTCTTACCGGTTTGCTGTGATCCTGAGTATTTGCAGTACCGGAGCTTTCACCAACTTCAAAGCCAATTCCAGAAGTGTCACCTTTAGGTTTTTGATTCTTCAGCAAGGTACCAAGTTCCTCTGAGCTTTTCTTGAGTTTTTCTTTGTGTTGATTTGCAGTTTCCAGTTCTCTTTCCAAGATTTCTTTTTGTCTCATCAGTTCATTTGAGTCATTCTAAGTATGCATCAGATCTGTCTTCAACATGTCATTTTCATAGCTAAGTCTTGTGTTCTCATTTGCTGCATCACTTAGTCTTCTGGTCAATTCTTCTTCATTCTTCTTCCTATCCTCAATCTCTTTGCAAAATCTCATAGTCATATCCTACATTTCATTTTTTGTTGTCATGATCTCTTGTTTCAATTTGCTTATCATATCATTAAGTGATTCCTTTTCATCATTTTCATTTTGCAATTTTTCACAAAGTTCTCTTCTCTTATTTCTTGCAACAGTAAAATTTTCTTGAAGTGCCTGAATGATATCCTGAGCAGCTCTTAAGCCATCTTCTAATTTGATATTTTTCAATTTCTCTGCATCATAGTCTGTAAGAGCTCCTTCAAGTTGCTTCATCAGATTTTCCATCTTTACCAGTGTTAAGATCTTCCTCAAGCTGTTAGGCTTCTGAAAATAAAGGACCAAGCTCTGATACCAATTTTTAGGGGTCCCACAGATACTGAGAGCAGGGGGGGGGGGGGATGAATCAGTATCTAACTGGTAATAAAAATTTCTTAAGTTAAAACATGCAGAGCATAATATAATAGTGTACCGGTATGCAAGAAATAATGCAATAAACAGAATCAAGAATATCCACATGAAAAGTACACCATAACACAAGATGTTTAATGAGGAAACCCAGTGTGGGAAAAACCTTGGTGGGATTTGTGACCCACAATATTCACTCACTGGCCAATAAGAGAATATTACTTACAATAAGGGCCTGCACATGCAGGAAGACCAACTGCCTAGAGCTCACTACTCAATGGGAAGTCACACTGACTTACAATAAGGATTATTCTAATCCAATAACTTGTCCTGCTTTATAATAGCATCTCCAATGCCAGATTCAGTACTGGTTCCTGCTCTGTTCTTTACATATACCCTTGACCTATAATTCACACATTAGGTCTGCCTAATGATTTTCTTTTATGCTCACTACATCACTTGTCAAATGTCTACAATGATCTCCTTTATATACAAGAGTCATTTTACAATTTGCAAAGTCGACTTACAATAATAAACAAAATATTACATAACAAAAATCCTGTCGGCCTCTGTGTCGGTATACATGTTTTCTTCTGTGCCGATGCCGATGTCCTGAGTGATCTTTTGATGCCGGTACACTATCTTGTCAGTGTAATGCTTTTATGGTATAATGCCTTGCCGGTGCCATAGAATTACAAGGTTGCCATCAATGACAAAACCTTCAATCACATACAATGTCTCATTGGAGTGTGCATATACCAACATTGTGAAGGCCAGTAAGATCAAGGCAGTTAGAGGATTGCCTGTACTGAACAAACCGGAGAATCCTTTGTGTAGAGAATGTCAACAGGGGAAAATGTCTTCCTCAACCTTCGAAGGTAAATCTTTCACAACAGATAATTTACTTGATCTTGTGCATACTGATTTGTGTGGTCCTATGAAAACTAGGAGTGTTTAGGGAGATAGGTACTTTATGATTCTCACTGATGATTTCTCAAGAATGATGTTGTTAGGTCATGAAGACAACTGAGAGGGGGGGGGGAGTGAATCGGTTGTCAAATAAATTTAAACCAAAAACAACTTAATCAACTTTTTGCTTAATACTGGTGAAACAATCTTTTATACCAGTGGATAGTTTTATCAGATAATTTGCAATACCGGTAAATATTAATGCATGAAACAAAAAGACAAAGTCATCCACAACACATAACACCAATATTTGTACATGGAAATCCTATAAGGGGAAAAACCACTATGGGAAACCTTACCCACAATCAGATGATACTACTACAATAGTAAGTGTATACAAATGGGGTCTGCACATGCAGACAGGCCAAGCGCCTAGAGCTGACTGCTCAAACACAAAATAGGAGTCACACTGACTAAATTGGATGGTTACATCCAATAAGGATGTACTGCTCAAAATAGCATCTTCATATGCTAGATTCAGTACCAGTGTAGTTCTGATATGCTTTCACAAAACCTTCCTTCACCTTCAAATGATGTCTGCATGTATAGCTCTACTTATTCTCTCATATACCTTCACACTAATCTTCTTCGCATTCCCTTTTTGATCTTACAAATAAGATCTTACATTTATATCATAACCTAAGACCAATTTTAGTAGGTCGGCTCTACAAGATATTACAATAAAATCATTTTAAAAATAAATTAATGCCCAATGCAATAACCAATTCAACATGTCGGCTTAATGCATTTACAAGAACAATAAGTCATCTCCATAGCGTGTCATGATGATCTGGAAAAGATAAACATGTCGGTGTATAACCTAGACCTATTTGCCGGTAACAAAAAATATGCAAATATGAATATACCAATAAACAAAATTCCAAGACAAGGTGTCCACACGGTGTCTTCGACATAACCAAGTGTTTTCCATGCCCTTCCAAGTGCTGGTGATCATTATATCCTGTTGGTGTACCATATATCAGTGACTGTGCATAAGTCACTTGCTTGCCGGTGAATGTTGTTGATTCTCCAAAGTGCCAGAGTTGATAAGTGTTAGTAGGTGTTGACATCAATAACAAAACCATACCAAAATACCAACAATCTCCCCCTTTGGCATTGATGGCAACACAAGATGGAAAAACCATCAAAGTGCCAAAATAGAAATGCCAAATACCAAAATACCAATAATTATCAAAATATAAGTAATCTTTCTCTAAGTAACAATCTCTCCCCCTGAGAGTAACATATGTTTCCTTGTGTTTTTCCATACCAATCTCTCCCCCTTTGACATCAAATTCCAAAGCCAAGTTCATATACAAAATACCAATCAATTTAGTATACCAACTACTCCCTCTGAGAAGTAGCTTCCTCATCAAAGCCGGAGTAAAAGATTTCTCTGTTAATTTTGCTGGTTGATGACAAACATCAACTTCCTAAGTCTCTACCAGTGGGGGTATGACCCCAAGCTGGTCTCTAAGATATTCAAAAGTCTCTTTAGGCAGAGCTTTAGTGAAGATATTTGCAATCTGCTCTTTAGTATTCACATAAACCAGTTTTATTTCCTTTGCTTCAACATTTTCCCTTAGAAAATTCAGTTTGATGGAAATATGTTTTGTTTTAGAATGTAGTACCGGATTCTTAGATATATCAATTGTTGTAGTGTTATCACAATAGATAATTATAGGTTCCTTGCATTTTACCTTTATGTATTTCAACATTTGTTTAAGCCATAGTACTTGTGTACAGTTAGTTGCTGCTGCAACATATTATGATTCTGCTGTTGATAAAGATGTACAACTTTGTTTCTTACTCAACCAAGAAACTAGTCTGCTTCCAAGAAAGAATGCTCTGCCAGTGGTGCTTTTTCTATCATCCACATCTCTTGCCCAATTTGCATCCATGTATGCACATAATTCAAAGTTTTCATCTCTAGGATACCATAATCCAAGATTTATAGTGCCTTGTAAGTACCGAAAAATCCTTTTTACTGTTGATTCATGATTTTCTCTGGGATTACTCTGAAATCTTGAAACAATACATACTGCATTCATGATATCAGGTATGGTTTTTGTCAAATACAGTAAACCTCCTATCATAGATTTGTACCTAGTTGGATTAATAGGTGTATATTCATCCCTTAGTGATAGTTTGTCATTTGTAGTCATAGGTGTGCTTACCGGTTTAGACTTCTCCATCCCAAATTTCTTTAGTAACTCCTGTAAGTATTTGGATTGACTTAAGAATATACCATTGTCAGTTTGTGAAATCTGTAATCCTAAAAAGAATTTTATTTCTCCAATCATAGACATTTCAAATTCTTGCTGCATTTCAATAGAGAATTCTTTACATAATCCATCTTCTCGTCCAAAGATTATATCATCAACAAAAATTTCTATAACCAAGATGTCATAATTAGTCACTTTATAATATAAGTTGTTGTCAGCATTACCTTTAGAAAAACCAATCTTCAAAAGATACTTATCCAATCTTGCATACCAAGCTCTTGGAGCTTGCTTCAATCCATACAAAGCTTTCCTTAACCTGCAAACCATATCTTTGTTATCTGTCAAAGAAAATCCATCAGGTTGTTCAATGTAAACTTCTTCTTCAAGATCTCCATTTAAAAATGCACATTTAATATCCATTTGATATACTTTGTAGTTCTTGTGTGCTGCAAAAGCCAAAAATAGTTTGACTGCCTCAATTATGGCTACCGGTGCAAAGGTCTCATTGTAATCAATTCCTTCTTTCTGAGAATATCCCTTACACACTAGTCTTGCTTTATTTCTTATAACCTTACCATCTTCATTAAGTTTGTTTCTGAATACCCATTTGGTTCCAATCACATTTTTATCTTTAGGCTGGGGAACTAATGTCCAAGTGGTATTCTTCTCAATTTGTTCTAATTCTTCTTCCATAGCTTTAATCCAATATTTATTTTCACATGCCTCATTAACTGATGATGATTCAATTTGAGAAATAAGACATACCTATTTATTTGCTAATCTTCCTCTTGTCATAACTCCTTTATACTTATTTCCAATTATCTGATCTTCAGAATGATTTAGTCTTACATATCGGGGTGTCTTTGTTTGTTATTGTTCCTCAGTTACTGTAGAATTTTCAGATGATACCGGTGTAACTGGATCTTCATTCTATATCGGTGGACTCAGTGTAGGTTCATTTGTTAGAATTTTTGTTGCCGGTTCAGAATCTATATACCTTGAAGTTCTTCTGAATTGTTCATCAATCTTCACATTTGTACTTTCAACAATTTTCTGCAATCTTTTGTTAAAACATCTATATGCTTTACTCTTAGATGAATAACCAAGAAATATTTCTTCATGTTTTCTAGGATCAAATTTCCCAATGTACTCATCTCTTCTAATATAGCATTTACTTCTAAATATTTTAAAATATTTAAGAGTAGGAGTAATACCAAACCATAGTTCATGAGGGGTCTTACCGGTTTCACCTTTGATGTGAAATTTGTTGAATGTATAGACCGCTATACTTACTGCCTCTCTCCAATATACATGTGGTAGGTTTGCTTCTGATAACATACTTCTTGCTACATCCAAGATAATTCTATTTTTCCTTTCAACAACTTCATTCTGCTATAGTTTTAGAGGTGCTGATAGTTGTCTTCTGATTCCATTTACTTCACATAATGCATTAAATTCCTTAGATGTGAATTCTCCTCCGTGATCTGATCTTAGACATTTGATTTTCTTACCAGTTTCATTTTCTACCATTGTTTTGAACAGTTTGAACTTTTCAAGTGCTTCTGATTTTTCTCTGAGAAAAGTAACCCAACATATTATAGAATAGTCATCAATGATTAGCATTAAATATCTATCACCTTGTAAGCTTTTAGTTCTAGCCGGACCACATAAATTAGTATGAATTAAATCAAGAGCATTATTAGATTTTTCTGGAATACTTTTGAAACTAGCTCTAACTTGTTTTTCAAATAGACATTCCTTACATACTGTATTGTGAGGTTTGACAACTTTAGGTAAATCTCTAATTGCCTTAGTATTGGCAATATTGCATTATAACAGACAATGAAAGATTGTTGGCATTTCATAAGGATATTGAGAAGGTTGTTGATGATTATGGATATAACTGATTAAAGATGTTTACTGTCTTGATATTATTATTTTGTCATTAATGTCAAGAAATTGATTTTCTAATTGATGTTGCCATATCTTGAGAAGTATGATATGAAGATTATAAAGATGTTGGTAAAAGACACAGGAAAGAATATGATGAATAAGGGGATGAATAAGGTATTCAATGGGCAACTAGTACCGAGTCAGACAATGATGAGATCATGATGTTTTAGATTGTTTTAACATCATACATATGTTGTAAAATGTAAAGGTTAATACTATACTATGTTATCAAGCAAAGAACCTAGTTGGTAAACCCTAAGGAACCTAGTCGGTAAACCCTAAGGAACCTAGTCGGTAAACCCTAAGGTTATCCCTATCGGTTAATGAAGGCGGAATGTCTACCGAGTGAAGTTTAGTATTCACTGAGTTGTTACCGAGTTGTAACCAAGTTATAACAGAATGCATTAAATGTTTGCATGCGTTATTTAATGAAGGAAGCTTATGAGTTGGAACTGATCAATGATTAGTGAGTCGCGGAAGAAGTTTGTTAACGAATCTAAGACAATGAAAAGTCGGCATGAAGATCTACAGCTTAGATTGAACCGCAATACCCTGACACAAGTTCCAAGACTAATATGCAAGTTCCAAGGTGGGGTAAAACATTTTTAGATCGAAAGATGCATTGAACCTGGACAAGATCGAAGATCCGATGGCTATGATTGATCATGGGAAATGTGATCAAGGAGATTAAGCGGTTACCGAATTGTTTATAAATAGGAAACTATTGATAAACAATGTATGTGAGCAAGTGTATGCAAAGGGATGCTACATAGTGATTACCAAGCACAGAAGCTTGAAGACCTGTTAGAATAACAGAGTATAGAAGCCCAGCAGATAGACAAGATTAATTCTATGTCTAGATTGTATTGAACAAATAAGAATCTACTTTAGCATTTTAGATGTGAAGTTGTAGATAGATTTTTATTACTGTTATTTTGTGAAAGTGACAGAAAATCTCTTAACCGAGTGGACTTAACAGTCTTATTTGTAAAACCCTCTAGCAAGGTGACATTCTGATTGAGTGTTTGAAATCCTTTAACAAGGTCACTTCTAACAAAGTGAAGATCCTAACAGATCTGAGGGAAATCCCTTAATCGGGTCACATCTAACAATGTGCTTGTAATCTTTAACAAGATTTTCTTTTAACCGAGCATACTCTAGAAGAGTATATTTCTTAGTTAGTCTGAAATCCCATAGTGGTTTTTCCCTATTTGGGTTTCCATGCTAAATCTGGTGTTATGAGATTTATGATATTTATATGCTTTTGAGTTTGCATGTTTAATAGTTTTGGTTATATTACTGAAGTATATGTTACCGAGGTTGAATTTGATGTTTTTATGGATGATTAAGTTTGTATGATTCACCCCCCCTCTCATCTTGTTGGCTATTGGATCTGTACTTATATTAAGTATCAGAACTATCAATTGGTATCAGAGCTTTGGACTCCAGAAGGAAAGTTTAAAGGCACTTGAGTTAAAGATCCAAAGATGTATAAGAGGGATGCACCGAAGCTGAACAAGTCAAGTTTCTCTACATGGCAGAAAAGGATGAAACTACATCTATCAGGAGTTGGAGAATATGTTGTATACTATCTGGAGAATGATTTTGTTACACCGAGCACATATCCATTGACTATGGAAGAGATAAAGGCAAAGCAAGAACATATGCAAGCAATGATTGAAATAACATCTACATTGACCAATTCAGAGTTTAATGATCTAGAAGGTTGCAATGATGCAAAGGCAATGTGGGATAAGCTCATATTAGTATATGGAGGAGATGAACAAGTTCAAAGAGAAAAAGTAGATAGTCTAAGAGGACAACTTGAATCTACGAGAATGAATGAAGGTGAGAACATAACTCAGTACAGTACAAGACTAAAGGAGATTGTCAATCAAATCAAAGGAGTAGGTGGAACTATTGAAGAAAAGGATATAACAAGTAAGTTGTTGAGAACCCTTCTACCAGCTTATGCAATCCGAGTCTCTGCAATCAATGAATTGAGGTCTATACCTAATATGCTAGTTTCTTTAGATGCTACTATTGGTAAGCTACATGCATTTGAGTTAAGTAATTTTGATAACAGTGGATCTTCGGTAAATAAAGTTGAATTTGCATTTAGTTCTTTTCATCTTGATGAATCTAATGATTTAAATGAAAGAAAGTATAAGTACTCTGAAGGAGATCACAGTGGAGCAAGTGAAAGATTTCGTAAGAACATGGAGGTAGTACACAAATTATATGAGGAAATTAGAAAGCAAGAAGAGTTTGAAGCACAACTAGCCAAAAAGTTACCAAGAGGTAAATGTAAGTATAAAGGAAAGCTACCTTTAAAATGTTTCAATTGTGATAAAATAGGACATATGGCTTCTAACTATCCTGACAAAGATTCTACTGAAAACAGAGATTACCGAGATGACAGATAGAAAGATAATCATTACAGAGGACACCGAGACTTCAGAAGAAGAGATAGAAAGACATGTTTAATAGCTGATGAGGAATCCAATAATGATAAATCAGATGATACAGATACAGAGGAAGTAGTTTATGTGGCTATCAAGGATGGATCAGATGAAGAAAGGTATGAAGAAAAAGCCCTAATATCTCACATAAACACTAACGATTCTTGGATCATAGATAGTGGATGCTCACATCATATGACAAGAGATAAACACAAGTTTGTTATGTTAGAAGATTATGATGGAGGATATGTCAGATTTGGTAATGATGCACCATGTCCAGTGAAAGGTAAATGATCTATAACACTTCTTGATAATGCAAGATGCAATGATGTTTATTGGGTTGAAGGTTGAAATATAATTTGTTGAGTGTAGCACAGCTAAACAACACAGGTTACCGAATAGAATTTCAGAAAGGAATTGTCGAAGTTCATGACAAGAATGGAAAGTTAGCTGCTACTAGGACACAAACAAAAGGTAACACATTTCACCTTGACTCAACTCAGAATAAATGTTTGCATGCAAAGTTAGATGATACCTGGTTATGGCATAAAAGTTTTTGTCATGTAAATTTTGATAATCTGATCAAAATAAGCAAGAAGCACCAAGTAAGAGGTCTATCGAGTTTTGAAAAACCTGAGAATGCTATGTGTCGAGGATGCCAGATGGGTAAGATGACAAGATCAAGCTTTACAAGTAAGTCGTACACCTCTAAGGGAATTTTAGATCTAGTGCATACTGATCTTTGTGGTCCTATGAAAGTTCAAATTTATTATGGTGATAAATATTTCATGTTATTTGTGGATGACTATTCAAGGATGATGTCAGTAATGTTTTTAAAAGAAAAATTAGAAGCTTTTCAAATGTTTAAATGGTACAAGGCAAGAGTTGAAAATGAAATAGGAAGACTCAAATGTTTAAATGGTACAAGGCAAGAGTTGAAAATGAAATAGGAAGACAACTGAAATGTCTTAGATCAGATAGAGGAGGAGAGTTCACATCTGATAAGTTCAACTTATTTTGCAATGATCATGGTATTAAAAGACAAGTCTCTGCACCAATAACTCCACAACAGAATGGAATAGCTGAGAGAAGAAACAGATCTATTGTGGATTTTGCTAGAACACTGATGATTAAAAAGAAGGTGCCACAAACATTTTGGAGAGAAGTAATAAGCACATCGGTTTATACCTTGAACCGAGTTCAATTGAAGAAAGGTACTTTGAAGACACCATATGAAATCTGGTATGATAAGAAACCTAATGTAAGTTATTTTAAATGTTTGATCAAATCATCTAACAAAATAGTAGAAAGTGCAAATGTGAAAATTGATGAATTTGCAGAAAGAAATGATGAAGGAAATTCCAAAGAACCAGAAGACTATGATGAATTTATCTATGTTCAACTGAGAAGTCCTATTGAGAAGACTATTGAAGAAAATGAAGAAAATATCCAGTTACCGAGTGATGAAGAAGATCATACAGAGCCTACCGAACCTGTATTAGCCAATTATGTCAGAATACATCATGCACCAAGTTAGATTATAGGAGATAAGGATGATCTAGTGATGACAAGGAACAAACTGAGACAGAACACATGTTTGATATTTGAATTTGAACCGAGAATAGTGAAAGAGGCATTTAACAGTGAAGATTGGATAAATGCTATGACATAAGAGATTGATAAAATCAAGAAGAATGACACATGGACACTAATCCCAAGACCGAAGGACAAATATGTAATCGGTACAAAGTGGATTTTTCAGAAACAAGCTAAATGAAAAAGGAGAGGTCATTCAAAACAAAACAAGACTAGTTTGGAAAGGTTATGCTCAAGAAGAAGGAATTGATTATGGTGAAACTTTTGCACCTGTTGCTAGACTTGAAGGAGTAAGAACATTGTTGGCCTATGTTGCTTTCAAAAATTTCAAGCTATATCAAATGAATGTCAAATCTGCATTTCTAAATGGAATATTAGAAGAAGAAGTTTTTATTGAACAACCTGAAGGATTTGTTGAAGACAATAATAAAGATCAGGTATGTAAATTTAACAAAGCTTTATATGGTTTGAAACAAGCACCTAGAGCATGGTATGAAAGATTGCACTCTTATTTAATTAAGATTGGTTTTATAAGGACAAGTGAGAACAACAACATGTACATGAAGAATGATGAAAATGGAATACTGATCTCAGCCATATTTGTTGATGATATTATATTTTGTGGCAATGACTCTTTATGCAAGAACTTTGGAAATGAAATGAGCAAAGAATTTGAGATGTCATTAATTGGTGAGATAAAGTATTTTATAGGTTTATAGATACTGCAAATGAAAAATGAGATTTTCATTACTCAATCCAAGTACATAAAGGAAATCTTAAAGAAATTTAGAATGGAGGATTCAAAACCAGTAAGTACTCCTATGACTACCAACTGTAAATTGTCAAAGAATGATGAATTTGCATCTATTGATGAGACACTTTACCAATCCATGATTGGAAAGCTATAATATGTTGTTCACAACAGACCAGATATAGCACATGCAGTAGGTATAGTTGCAAGATTCTCTGCAGATCCTAAGGAAACACAGATGACAGCAATCAAAAGAATTTTTAGATACTTGAAAGACACTGAGGATTATGGTTTAGTATATCAAAAAGGAAATGATTTTGATTTAAAAGTTTATACTGATACTGATTGGGTAGGCAACAATGATGACAGAAAAAGCACAAGTGGAGGAGCTTTCATTTTAGGAGAAAGATGAGTAAGTTGGCTTAGAAAGAAACAAGGATGTGTTTCACAATCAACAACAGAAGTTGAATATGTTGTTGCAACATTGAATTTTACCAACATTGCATGGATCAAACAACTGTTGAAAGGTATAAATGAGCAAGTTACCGAGCCAGTAACTATATTCTGTGACAATACTAGTGTCATTAATATTTCAAAAAATCTTGTTATGCACTCTAAGACAAAGCACATATCTATCAAATATAATTATCTTAGAGAAGAAGCTCAAGAGAAGAAAGTGGTGTTGGAGTATGTTAGCACAAAGGAACAAATAGCAGATATCTTCACCAAGCCACTACCAAGGGACACTTTTGAATATCTCAAAAGTAAGTTAGCGGTCCTACCCCTATCTTCTACTCACTGATCGAGTTCAGTGAAAGCATCAATCTGATGACTCTATCGAATATCTTTTGGGAGTTGATGCTGATTTATACACTTTAGGATGTTTTCTAAAGGTGTACATAAAATATTACAGGGAACAAGAATTGAAGACAAATGCTCTGACCGAGACTCAATTGATACACAACAGCAAGAAATAACTTCTTACAGAAAGTAATTATGTTTTAGTTCTTTACTTTTTGGCATTGTTGTCAAAGGGGGAGAAGACTATTATAGAGGAAGAAGACCTATCAGGGGAGAAGACTAAAAGAAAACTGAGCAGACTACAGATTGGAAAAAAGACTGAGAAGAGGAGAAGTCTAATGTATGGGGGAGAGCATTTCAGCATTTCAGAATCATAGCAATCTGAATCTTTTAAGGTCAAATCAATTGGTTTTGCCATCAATGCCAAAGGGGGAGATTGTTGGCAATATTGCATTATAACAGACAATGAAAGATTGTTGGCATTTCATAAGGATATTGAGAAGGTTGTTTATGATTATGGATATAACTGATTAAAGATGTTTACTGTCTTGATATTATTATTTTGTCATTAATGTCAAGAAATTGATTTTCTAATTCAGTATGATGTTGCCATATCTTGAGAAGTATGATATGAAGATTATAAAGATGTCGGTAAAAGACACATAAAAGAATATGATGAATAAGGGGATGAATAAGGTATTTAATGGGCAACTAGTACCGAGTCAGACAATGATGAGATCATGATATTTTAGATTGTTTTAACATCATATATATGTTGTAAAATGTAAAGGTTAATACTATACTATGTTATCAAGCAAAGAACCTAGTCGGTAAACCCTAAGGAACCTAGCCAATAAACCCTAAAGTTATCGCTATCAGTTAATGAAGGCAGAATGTCTACCAAGTGAAGTTTAGTATTCACCGAGTTGTTATCGAGTTGTAACCGAGTTATAACAGAATGCATTAAATGTTTGCATGCATTATTTAATGAAGGAAGTTGATGACTTGGAACTGATCAATGATTAGTGAGCCGCGGAAGAAGTTTGTTAACGAATTTAAGGCAATGAAAAGTCGGGATGAAGATCTATAGCTCAGATTGAACTACAATACCCTGACACAAGTTCCAAGACTAATATGCAAGTTCCAAGGCGGGATAAAATGTTTTCAAATCAAAAGATGCATTGAACATGGACAAGATCGAAGATCTAATGGCTATGATTGATCATGGGAAATGTGATCAAGGAGATTAAGCGGTTACTGAATTGTTTATAAATAAGAAACTATTGATAAACAATGTATGCGGGCAAGTGTATGCATAGGGATGCTACATAGTGATTACCGAGCACAAAAGCTTGAAGACTTGTTAGAATAATAGAGTATAGAAGCCCAACAGATAGACAAGATTAGTTCTATGTCTAGATTGTATTGAATAAATAAGAATCTGCTTTAGCATTTTAGATGTGAAGTTGCAGATAGATTTTTATTGCTGTTATTTTGTGAAAGTGACAAAAAATCTCTTAATCAAGTGAACTTAATAGTCTTATTTGTAAAACCCTCTAGCAAGGTGACATTTTGATTGAGTGTTTGAAATCCTTTAACAAGGTCACTTCTAACAAAGTGAAGATCCTAACAGATCTGAGGGAAATCCCTTAACCGAGTCACATCTAGCAATGTGGTTGTAATCTTTAACAGGATTTGCTTTTAACAGAGCATACTCTAGAAGAGTATATTTTTTAGTGGGTCTGAAATCCCACAGTGGTTTTTCCCTATTTGGGTTTCCACGTTAAATCTGGTGTTATGAGGTTTATGATGTTTATATGCTTTTGAGTTTGCATGTTTAACAGTTTTGGTTATATTATTGAAGTATATGTTACCGAGGTTGAATCTAAAGTTTTTATGGATGATTAAGTTTGTATGATTCACCCCCCCCCCTCATCTTGTTGGCTATTGGATATGTACTTATATTAAGTATCAGAACTATCACTTAGTAGTATTGATTTTCACCATGTAATCAAAGTTTACATGACAGAGTCTCTTATGCCATAGCCAACTTTCATCAATATGTGCAATCAAGCATGTCTTTTCACTGTTATTCAAATGAAAGATATTACCTCTTGTCTGATTATCGGTTGCAATTTCCAAACCAGTTCTATTCATGATTTTGCATTTTCCATTTTTGAATTGTAACTGAAATCCTTTCTCAACTAATTGACCAACACTCAAAAGATTATGCTTTAAACCTTCAACATAGTAAAAATTGTCAGTGTTATGCTTACCATCAAGAGATATTGTACCCTTACCTTTGATCAAACAAGCTTTGTCATCTCCAAATCTCACTAAGCCTCCATTGTATTCTTGAAAGTTCAAGAATTTACCTTTATCTCCTGTCATATGATGTGAGCATCCTGAATCAATGATCCACTCATCCTTTACTTCAATTTTAGCTGCCAAGGCCTACTCTACCAGTTGGACTGTAGGTGCCAGTTGATCTTCTGTTATAGAAATAAAAACCCATCCATTGTCTACCAGATCTTCATCAGAATTATCAGTCACTCCTTCATCAACAAGATAACAAGATTTGTCTTTTTATTCTTCTTAAATCTGTATCTTTGATATTTAGGGTTAGGCTTGTATGTTCTTCTAGCTTCTTCTCTTAGTCTAGCATGTCTATCAAGGCATCTTGAAGCCATATGACCAATCTTATTACAGTTAAAACTTTTAAAGGGTGCTTTACCTTCATACTTACTTCCAACTGGACCTTTAGGCATTTTCCTTGCAAATAGTGCTTCAAGTTCTTCATTTTCTTTCTTGCTTTCTTCAAGTTCTCTTGCATAAAAAGTTTTCCAATCAAATTTGTCAAATGATGATACAAATGATGTTGATGCTTTAAAGGCTAAATCTATCTTTATAGTAGCAACAAGACCAAATTCCTCAATTTCAAAGGTTGAAAGTTTTCCAATCAATGTATCTCTAGTTATTGATGTATTAGGCTTTGTTCTTAACTCATTTATAGCAGTAACCTTCATTTTGTATGTCGGTGGAAATCCTCTTAAAACTTTTGAAACAATTTCATCCTCACTTAAGGTTCCTCCACAACATTTGATACCCAAAACAATCTCATTAACTCTTTCCATAAAAGTAAAAATCCTTTCATCTTCTTCCATTTTTAGATTTTCATACTTGACCCGGACGCTTTCAAGTTTTGCAATTTTGACTATGGAATCTCATTCATTTAGTGTTTCCAGATGATCCCAAATAGCTTTAGCAGTTGATCTGTCTGATAGTCCCATGATTTGCCGATCTGTTAATGTGCTCAAAAGTGTTTCTCTTGCTTTGCAATCATTTTCCTCATCTTTAGTCAAGTTAGGTGGATTAGGTTGACTTTGAGTAGGAGCAGTATAGCCATTCTTTGTAACATCCCAGATGTCCTTTCCAATGCAATTTAAATGTGTCTCCATTCTAATCTTCCATATGCCATAGTTGGTTCCATCAAGTTTAGGATTGTTCTTCCTGAAATAATTAGTAGACATTGGATCTCCTCAAGCTATTAAACTTCTGCAAAAGAGGACTCAGCTCTGATACGGATTGTTAGGTCCCAGAGACAACTGAGAGGGGGCAGGGGTGAATCAGTTGTCAAATAAATTTAAACCAAAAACAACTTAATCAACTTTCTGCTTAATACCGGTGAAACAGTCTTTTATACTGGTGGACAGTTTTATCAGATAATTTGCAATACCGGTAAATATTAATGCATGAAACAAAAAGACAAAGTCATCCACAACACATAACACCAATATTTGTACGTGGAAACCCTATAAGGAGAAAAACTACAGTGGGTGTAGACACTTAAAAATAATTATTTTAATTATTTTTTAATTCCTCACATAATTAATTAATTAATTATGTTAATTAAAATTCTTCTCAATATTAATTAAATATAATTAATATTGTCACTATAGCATATGATTGATTGATTTAATAAATCAATCCCTTTCTTTATTCTTCTAAAAAATCAAATCCTCACAAATCTTCCTCTTAGCTAATTAATTTCAATTAATTAGTTAACCTACATGATTCCTTCAGATCATCTTCTTAATTCATCATTAACCTAATAAATTCTTCTAGAAACTCCCTAAACTCACTTAACATTATTCTTTTAGTCAAATTCTCCTACAAATATAAATCCCACCTAACATTTCCTTTAATTCCCCTCTTAATGAGTCGTTAATGGCTAATCATCATGATTAGCCACAAAGTCAACTCTTTGTCCTTTCATCCAGCCACTAGCTTTAAATGCTCTTTTTCTAGATAAATGTAAGATTTTCAAAATCTTACATTCCTCTAGGCATTTCCCTCTCCCAAGGAATTTTTAATTCCTTTTTACTCTTCTAATCCCCATAATATCCATTTTTGGAGAATTTTTAATTCCTTCAATGCATCTTGTAGAGTGTGGAGATACGAAATGCCTTTAAGGCATATTTCTTGGTCTCCACACCCTCTCTTGGACCTTGTGTGACCTCACAAGTAAATCTTAGCTCTTCATCTCGAATTCATCCTAGCCATCCGTTTTCCTCTCCTCTTCCTATAAAATAGGGTTCCATCCTTTCATTCAAAACATCTTGAAATTCAGTAAGCTTATGCTGCCCTTTTGAGCCCAGGAAATCATCTTGGCAACTTGATCATCTCATCCTTATCATTCATCCTTATCATTTATCCTTATCATTTGTGCACAATATTGGAGAGCCATCCACATCCAGCAATCAAAGGAGCATATCAAGTGGAGCATTATCAAGGGGCGTTTTCACTTCATCAAGCTTAATCCGAAGGAGAAGGTAAAATAGCCAGGTGAAATGGTCTTTTTATGATATTTTAACATTCTGTATGTTTATTTCATTATGTTTTGATCAGTTTACCTTTTAAATCTATTTTTCCCTCTTCATTTTGGCACACCCGGTGGGACTCACGTCCCTGAGAACTAATGTTATTGTTTCTTTTTAAGGTTTTTGTGAGTTGTGAGACGCAGGTTCCATAATAGCGCGACTGCAGAAAAAAAATAAAAATAAATATATATATATATATATATATATATATATATATATATATATATATCTTTTTCGCAGGTTCCAGAATCGTGGCTCTGCATTTCTGCGCGATAGCTCCTCCTTATTCTGTTCTATTTCTTTCTTTTTTTTCTATTTCTGTTGCAGCACGACAGCTTTGTTATCTGATTTGTTATTTGATTGGTTGTCTGTTCTGTTTTAGTATAATCTGTGCGAAAGTAGGAGAGTATGTTCTTGTCTATATAGACAATCAGAAATCCAGACTTTTCACTTTTCTGTTCTGTTTAGCACGACTGTATGCTCTGACCGCAGGAAAGTGTGAAAATAGGAGAGTATTCTCTTGTCTATCTGGACAATCAGAAATTCGGACCTTTGACACTTTTCTATCTGTGTAGTGTTACTGTCGGCTTTGTTAATCTGTCTGAAAATTGTAGGCGCTAACTGTAGTCTGCATTTAATTTATTTATTTCCTATTATCTGCTCTGTTTAAATATAATCTGTCCGCTCGCAGGAAAGTGTGAAAGTAGGAGAGCATGCTCTTGTTTATCCGGACAATCAGAAATCTAGACCTTTGACATTTTTATTTTATTCTGTTTAGTGCGACAATTTGCTCTATTAATTCTAGGGTTTCTGTCTGCTCTGTTAAATCTAGGGTTTCTGTTTTGTTAAATTTAGGGTTTTTGTTCTGTTAAATTCAGGGTATCTGTTCCGTTAAATCTAGGGTTAAAAAAGAAAAAAAATTCGTTAAATCTAGTTAAATTTTTTTTCTGTTTTTTTGCCATATCTTCTTTATCTTGACTCCATTTCCCTTCAAACTTCACCATATTCTCTACATTGCCATTTTCCACATTTTCTTCCTTGGAGGCCTTATCTCAAAAATCCACTTTTTGAAGCCCAAAATTCCATATTTCTCTATTTTTAGGGTTTGCCATAACTTCTTCCCTTTTCATCCAATCACCTCCAAATTTTTCTCATATTATCCATCTTCAACTTTTGCTTCTTTGTCCCTCTTGGACAAATTTTTCCATTCCTTCATCTCTCCTCCAAAATCCCCATTTTTTCACTTACATATCCCTTAGAAAGTGGTAAAAACCTAGTCAAACCCCATTTACCCATCAAAGTTTTCTTCAAATCCACATTTGTCATTAGTAAAAAAGTTTTTATTCATGTTTTTCTATTTATTCCGAAAAAATTAAAAAAATTAATATTTTTGTCATTTTGTTGATTTTTTGCAAGACGCTTGTTGAAGACTATTTTTTCCAAACTACTAATCAAGTTGTTTTGCAGGACGCTTTTTGAAGACTCCATTTTTCAAACTACTAATCAAGTGGTTTTGCAGGTTGCCTAGCTGATTCAACCAAATATTGTGCATTTATTTAAATTAGGCACCTAGATATTAATTAAAATGGAATGAACCATTGTCTTATGTGTCTTTAAGAAAAGCGTAAAGGTAGGAATGTATGCTCTCATCTTATTAGACGATCAGAAATCCAGACCCTCCAACCTTTTCTTGTTTGATTGTGTGTTTATCTCTAGCGGTCCTGCCCTCCCAACTTGCTCTTTGAGAAGGTAAAAGGGGAATGACCCAAGTGAGTACACCCGGACCTGGGGTTCCCAACTCACTATAATAAATAGGCCATTGACTACGAAAGGTTTAATGGTTAGGGCTATATGAGAGTTCACTCTCACATTGGGTGCTTAGTAGGATCCTAGAGATCTCAATCATGCTTGCGTGACTACTAAGTTCTTGGTGCTTCGTTGGGCTATAGGCCTCAATTGCGCTTGCGCAACTTCGAAGGGTAGCTCCTAACGGGAAGACTTACTAAACACCTTGTTCATAGTGACCAAAAACCCTCTAGTCATTGGTGCAGGAGGTCGGACCTCTGAAGTGGCCCATATTCTTACGGCCCTTAGTAGAGACACAAAGTTTGCCATGAGGAGTTTTCATGGGAATTGATGCTTGGCTGCCCCGAGAAGTGAGTGTCGTGGAGGGGAGCCAGTGGGGTCAAGCATCAAGTGTCCGCTCTGGATAAGCATAGATGGGAAACTAATTGGGATTCAATGACTATTGTCCTTGCCAGCCTTAAGAATGTTGTATATGAGCATGAGTGTCTTTGAGATAATATGCATTTAATCATTGTGTTTGCTTTGTTTGATACATACTTGCCAAGAGTAGACTAAAAACACATCACTATCCCCAAAAAACTTTGCAAAAATATTTGTCAAGACACAAACAAATTGTCCAAGTTATTACCCACACCAAGTTCAAAATTGCGTCAAAACTCCGTCCGTCCCATTTTTCATAAGCCTAAGAGAGAAGCTAAGAGTTTATCCTCTACGTCAACATTCAAGTTTGTCCCTTGAAACACCTACTATCATCCAAATCAGGGTGGTCATATCCCTTCATACAACTTGCCATTTAAATAGATCCTTCATGTTCATGCCAAAGACAACCTAGTCATCAAGTTTTCTTCTAAACCATCACTACCATACCTTCTTCATCAATCATCCTCAAATTTCTTAAGTCCTTTCATCACAAATTTCTTAAGTCCTTTCATCCACAAATTTCTTAAGTCCTTTCATCACAAATTTCTTTCATCACAAATTTCTTAAGTCCTTTCATCACAAATTTCTTAAGTCCTTTCTTAAGTCCTTTCATCCTCAAATTTCTTAAGTTCTTTCATCACAAATTTCTTAAGTCCTTTCATCACAAATTTCTTAATTCCTTTCATCCTCAAATTTCTTAAGTCCTTTCATCACAAATTTCTTAATTCTTTTCATCCTCAAATTTCTTAAGTCCTTTCATCCTCAAATTTCTTAAGTCTTTTCATCACAAATTTCTTAAGTCCTTTCATCCACAAATTTCTTAAGTCTTTTCATCACAAATTTCTTAATTCCTTTCATCCTCAAATTTCTTAAGTCTTTTCATCACAAATTTCTTAAGTCCTTTCATTCTCAAATTTCTGAAGTCCTTTCATCACAAGTTTCTAAAATCCTTCCATCACAAATTTTCTAAGTCATTTCATCACATTTTTCCTAAGTCTTTTCATCACAAATATCGTGTATGGTCGTAACTTGATCCCAAAAGAAAAAGATGGCTGATCAACAATATGGCATGCCAGACATTGGTGTCCTATATGAAGATCCCACGCAAGATCATACACAAAGTGGGCAACCAAGCGATCAAGATCAAAGCCAAAATCTTGACATGGTTAAACAAGATGAACTTTGTCCGGAAGTGCAAACTTTCTTAGCGGATTCTTATAACCAAGAGATGATAGAAAAGTTTATTAAACACAATCCTACTGCACTTCTGAAAACTCTTCTTGAACATGGAGCTCAACTTCCACCTGAATTTAATAGATCCACTCTTGTCCAACAACCACAAGGAGACCTCGCTCCCACACAAAGTGCTGCACCTACTATTCAAACTCAATCAATTGTAGCCCCATCAATCATCCAAGCCCAATCAATGCCACCCGCAACACCTCCCACCACGATCTCCATCCCGCCTTCTTCCTCCTTACCATCCATACCACTATCAAATCCAATCTCATCCATTCTCCAACAAACTTCTATACCACCTCCTTCTATTCAACCACATATTTCTATTCCACAAACTTCCCTTTCTCCCAACAATGTCGCAAATTTTATCCAGACCGCATTGAATCCTGTCACAATAGTTGGCGGATCACAACCAACTATCACATGAACCCCAGCAACATCGGTCATCACATCCCATGTTCCCACTTCCTCATCATATCAATATATTGGTGGTGGTGCACCTTCTTTAGTTCATCCAATGCTTGGGGCAAATACAATTCATCAATATCAAAGTCCACAACAAGACCTCATCAAGGAAATTCAAGACATGAAGAATATCATAAAAACATGAAAGAAAAGAATAATAAAAGGAAAGCTTACTCATTCGAAGAGTTTTGCCCTTGTCCTTATGACCCATCTATATCAGTTACACCATATCCCCCGATATTTGAGATCCCTAAATTCACCAAGTATGAAGGCAAAGGAGACCCCTGCGACCATGTCCGCGAATTCCACATCTTATGCCAAGAAGTCTCCTATAGTGACCTTTATCTTCACAAACTCTTTCCCAAGAGTCTCACGAGAGACGCCCTGGCATGGTTCTCATCTTTACCATGAGGTTCCATTGTCTCTTTTCCAGACTTGGCAAAAAAATTTGTGGCCCACTATGCATACAACATGGGTAATGATATTTCTATGATGGACCTATGTAATACAAAACAAAGGCCTGGAGAAACCTTCGCCAATTTCCTACAAAGATGGCGACATATTATCAAAAAATTTCAGTGGGACATGCCAGAACAACATCAAATTGAACTATTTCAAAAGAACTTGGTGCCTGAACTTTCAAGACCTTTAATATCTCAATGTATCAAATCCTTCCAAAAATTGACCAATAAGGGCCTCGCCCTCGAACGTGTCTTGTTGGAGGAAGGAACCTTGAAACATTACCAAAAGTCATCACAAAGTTCTTCCTCTTATCATAACGACAAGCCAAAATTCTGGGCTAAAAATAAAAACATGGTCAATGATGGTGTAACTGATGTGAAGCGGGTCCAAACTGTGGCCACTCCCCCAAAATCCACCACCAATATTCATCAATTCAACAATCAAAATAATTCAAATCAATCTCAAAAACCTCACAACAATGTCTCAATCCAAGGACGACCACCCCGATCGAATAACAGGACTCCAAGAGATTTCACTCCTCTTGCTGAGCCTATTGAAGTGGCATTTCAAAAACTTGTCCAAGCAGGTATAGTGGTTTTTCCAATCACTCGCTCGTTTGATCCCAATCAACCTAAACCAAGATTTATAATGAAAATGAGTATTGTGAATACCATCATATCAAGGGACATGATACACGAAAGTGTATGAAACTGAAGATCTACATACAATATCTCATTGATAGAGGTGAGATTGAGGTAGCAAATGCAAAACCTGGTAATAACAATGACAAACTCAAAATGTACCAAGAACCCTTCCCAAAGCATGATAAAGGAAAAGACTCATCATCTAACGTAACGGATTATGACTATGCTAATCACGTAACCGGTTTTGATTTTTTAGTAAGTCACATTGAACCTGCAGACAATCATGTCAATGTCATAACCATCCAAGGAGTTAATCCTACTTCTTCCTAAAGCAGACCAAACCCGGTTAGAATAGTCATTCAAGGTGCCACGCCTTCCACCTCCCATTTCCAGAATGATTGTAATACAACTACACACCGAGGAAGAGTCACCATCCAAGGAGTTCCTCCCCCACCAAACCCTCCACCCATGTCTTCCACCCATCGATATGACCTCCTTGATCAACTTGGGAAGACACCCGCCCAGATCTCCATTTTGGAACTTCTCAAGACTTCTCCAGTCCATAAAAATTTTTTGGAACAAGCCCTTCTCCAATCACGCGTTCCTGATAACATCAATGCCACTCAATTTCAAACCCTCATTGGAAACCTTATTGCCCAGCAACACATTATATTTAACTCCAAAGATGCTCCCGCAGATGAGGACCACAACAAACCTTTGCACATCGAAGCTCTCATCCACAAGCACAAGGTCAAACGAATCCTGATAGATGGTGGATCCGGGCTTAATCTGTGTACATACAAATTGATAAAACAATTGGGACTCTCTGAGGATCTGATAGACACATCAGGAAGGATCACAATAAAGGCATATGATGATGCAGAAAGAATTTCAAAGGGCGTGATCACCTTACCTCTTCAAGTGGGCCCCATTACAATTGAAACCCCTTGCCAAGTACTAGATCTTGATCTCCCCTACGACATTCTCCTCGGGAGGCCATGGATTCATTCCTTGCAGGTCGTACCCTCCACCTATCACCAATGCATCAAATTCCCCTATAATGGAAGAGTGATCACTATCAAAGGTGATCCCCAACCTTTTCAATATTGCAAACTATTAGAGGGGAAGCATCCGTATCATTGCCCACTAAATAGACCTTCGCCAACGCTTCCATCTGACACATCAAATGTTGCCTCCACATCATCCCAACCAAATAATTAAATCAAGATCTTGGATAATGACTGTGGAGAATACAAATTGGAGGACGTCTTATTAATAGGAAACCTCCCTCTCTCTCCTAAGTCATTTGGCAAACCAAAAGAGCTAAAAAAAGACCCGAAACCAGTCATGCAATGCCAAAGCACCACCTTCCAGCAATGGGGCCCACTTGATAACGAGAACCTCGAAGTAGATATCTCTTCATGGCTGTACTGGGAAGAGGACGATGATCCAACAAGAATATCCAAAGAAATGTATCCAAAAGCATTTGCCATAGTTGAAAAAATGGGTTACAAAGGACACGGTCTGGGACCAGAGAAAGGAAGAAAAGCACCCATAAATCCTATCTCCTACAGATACAACAGAGGCTTGGGTTACACCCTGGTGCCTAAGATTACTATCGCTGGTGCCCCTTCTAGTCCTTCTTTGGATATCGAAAGCACTGACGAAGAGGAATTCCATGAAATGCCTTATGAATACGAGAAAGATACCTTCTTCGATGCTTACATCAATACCATGACCCTCGTAACCCCTCCCACTTCACATGAGCTACATCTTGTCCATCCTGAACTCATTGACTGGGGCCAACGAGACAAACCCAATTTAGATATCTGCATCAATGATAATGCTCTCATTGCTCTCCTGACAACGCAAAATATGGAAGATGGTAATAGAATTGAGGGTATTCAACTACACGAAAAGGGATACTTTGGTAGTCAAGTCAATGCCCTTATCCACAAAAAAGATAATAAAATAAAAATATATGATTTCCTAGGTGAAAACCTCCCTGAGGCGCCTTTGGATGAACAAGAAATAAAAACAAAGGGCATATTTGAAAGTGAAAACCTGAAAAAGGCACTTGATGATGAGGGATTTGACCTCCCTACCATTGGTTACCTTCCACAGGACAAATCAAATTTGTTGATAGAAGAAACAGATAACATCAACATGGGCACTGAAGTCATTCCAAAAAATGTGCTCATTGCCAAATCCCTCACCGAAATCGAGAAACAAGACTTCATCAACTTCCTTACAAAAGTTAAAATCAATTTTGCATGGTCCTATTCCAATATGCCAGGGTTGGATCCTGCCTTGGTGGTTCACAATCTCGCTGTCCATCCAGATGCAAAACCTGTAAAACAAAAACTCCACAAAATGCACCCGCATATTGCTCTCTTGGTCAAGGCAGAACTTCAAAAGTTGTTAGACGTAGAATTTATCAAACCCATAGACTATGCTGAATGGGTCTCCAGCATTGTGCCTGTCGGCAAACCTGCTGGGGACATCCGCATTTGCACAGATTTCCGAGATCTAAATATAGCTTGTCCTAAAGATGATTTCTCGCTTCCAAACATAGATATGATTATGGATCTTACAGCAGGACATGAAATGTTATCGCTAATGGATGGGTTTTCTGGATACAACCAAATCAGGATAGCAGATGAGGATTAGCATAAAACCGCATTCAGAACACCATGGGGTACTTTCTGTTACCGGGTCATGCCTTTTGGCCTTAAAAATGCTGGAGCTACATATCAATGGGCAATGACAACAATTTTTCATCACCTCTTGCACAAAATTATGGAGGACTATGTGGATGATCTACTAGGCAAATCCAAGACAAGACAAGAGCACATCCCTATTCTAAAACAAATCTTCGAAAGATTGGAAAAATACAAGTTGCGCCTAAATCCTAAAAAGTGTGTGTTTGGTGTCACATCGAGAAAACTACTAGGATTCATTGTTTCCTGTAGAGGCATTGAGGTTGATCCCGCAAAAGTAAAAGCTATTATGGAAATGCCTCTGCCAAAAACTCTCAGACAACTACGTAGTCTCCAGGGAAAACTCCAGTCTGTCAGGCGTTTCATTTCACAGCTAGCCGACAAGTGCCATCCATTTGCACATTTGTTATGTAAAGACACAAAATTCAAATGGGATTGCCTCTGTCAAAAGGCCTTTGAAAAATTAAAAGAATATCTAGCATCACCTCCAGTTTTGATGCCACCTACCCCTGGAAAACCCCTCATTTTGTACATATGTGCTACTACAGTGGCATTGGGGGCATTGTTGGCGCAAATAGATGATCAAGGGAAGGAACACGCCATTTATTACATCAATCGGACGCTAGTAGGATATGAACTCAACTACACCCCCATTGAAAGAGCATGTTTGGCATTAGTATTCAGCACATAGAAACTACGACACTGTAAGCTAAACAACAAGACAAAATTAATTGCTAAAATTGATCCACTTAAATATCTCCTGTCAAAAGCTGCTCTCATTGGCAGAACGGCTAAATGGGTCATGCTCTTAAGCGAGTTTGACATTGAATATGTGGATAGAAAGGCAATCAAGGGACAAGTCATTGCAGATCAACTAGCTGAAGCTCCACTTCCAAGCGACCATCCTCTTCTCACAGATTTACCAGATGAGTTCATTATGACTGTTACCACATCCTCCACATGAAAATTGTATTTTGATGGCTCCTACACTCAAAATGGATCGGGGGCAGGAATATTATTGGTCACACCTCAAGGAGATAGCATCCCCAAATCATATAAGATAGCCTTTGCATGTACTAATAACATAGCAGAATACGAGGCCCTCATCACAGGTTTACGCTTGGCTATCCATTGGAAAATAAAATAATTACAAGTCTATGGCGATTCCCAGCTCGTCATAAAATAAGTCAATGATGAATACCAGACAAAAGATGATAAACTCCTTCCCTACCATACCATGGTTGAAGTTCTTAAGCAACATTTCATAGAAATGAAGTTTGATCAAATCCCACGAACAAATAATGGGGCTACAGATGCAATGGCCACCATTGGCTCCCTCCTTCAAATGCCAGCACATAGTCAGAAGTGCGAGTTCTTGGTCGAGCAATTGTTTATACTGGCATACAACCTATCAGAATCTGAAATGGTGTGTGTTCTCGTTGGTCCAGAGTCCCCTTGGTACCAAGAAACCTTCGCTTTCCTCAAAGACAACACCATTCCCCCACATCTCACCAAAACCCAACAACAAACTTTCATCCGCCGATGTGCCCGTTACACCATCCTTGCAAACACCTTGTTCAGAAGGCATTTTGATGGTTCCCTCCTAAGGTGTTTAGATAAACAAGAAGCCGAATGGGCATTACGCAAAGTACATGAGGGCATCTGTGGGGCACACTCAAGTGGACTCACATTGGCTAAAAAACTTTTGCGAACAGGATACTATTGGCCTAAAATGGAAGAAGATGCATACAACTGTGTGAAGAAATGCATCCCTTGCCAGCAACATGGTGACAAGATTCATGCACCGTCACAAGAATTGCAGCCATTCATTACACCATGGCCCTTCTCGCAGTGGGGGCTCGATCTCATTGGGAAAATCCACCCTTCATCTTCCAACATACATAAATTCATTATCACCGCCACCGAATACTTCACCAAGTGGGTAGAGGCTATCCCTCTTACTTTCACCACCAGCAAGCAAATATCCAAATTCATCTTGAATTACCTGATTTGCCGATATGGCATCCCAAAAGTTATCATCACAGATAATGGTAAACAATTTAAAAACTAGGATGTCAAAGAACTCTGCCAAAAATTCAACATCCAACACCGCTTCTCCACTCCATATTATCCCCAAGGCAATGGCCAAGCTGAGGCTTCTAATAAAACCCTAATAAAAATCCTCAAAAAGATAGTCAATGAAGTGGGCCGTGATTGGCACCTCCAAATCCATCCTGCATTGTGGGCCTACCGCACCTCCATCTGCACCCCCACAGGCGCCACTCCTTATTCCCTAGTATTTGGTTCTGAAGCTATCCTTCCCCTTAAGATCGAGATCCCCTCTCTAAGGGTATCACTGCAAAACATCCTACCAGAGGAAGAATACAGAATTGCCCGCTTACAAGAGCTAGAATTGTTAGATGAAAGGCGCCTCAAGGCCTTGAATCATCTCTGGGTATATCAAAACCGTCTGCGCATGAGTTATCATAAAAAAGTCAGAACCCGAGAATTCCAAGTTGGTGATCTTGTCCTCATGGAGAATCAGAAAAATCTACAAGAACAAGAAAAGAAAGGCAAGTTCAAGCCTAACTGGCTTGGACCATATGTAATCACAGTGAAATATGGATTAGGAGCTTATCAGTTGGCTACTCTTGAAGGCAATCCTTTGGATGATCCGATGAATATCATGCATCTCAAAAGGTTTTATGCTTAGTCCTCAGAAAGTCTTAAATTGTCAAAAAAAAAAAAAAAAATGAAAAAAAAAAGATCCTGAAAAAATTGTCACTTTGGTGCAAACCTGGCAAACAGGCACCTTATGATACAAAAAAATTAAAAAAAAAAAAAAAAAAGAAAAAAGAAAGAAAAAAAAAAGAAAGAAAAACAATTCGTGGCGCTATGGGCAAGTATCTTGGTGAAAACCTCTGTGCGGATGCCAAGGTAAATAACCGGATCCACTGTCTATCAGGTCGATACTACAAATCATCTGCCATCCAGCCCACCCATGCACAACATTCCTTCTTTTCTGCCTCCCAATAAAACATGCGTATGATGATGAGTCTTCGCCTAAGTCATGAACAAGAAATGTCCCAGTGAAACTGAGCTTTCATGCCTCTGTATAAGCTTCAAGAAGTCTTGAGAAACAATCCCAAGTCCATCCTAGTTCTACTCTTGGCAAGAGGTATCATTTGGTCGCAAGGAAGAGACTTGTTAGATTTTGTTAGATTTTTTTCATATAAGCTTGCATCTTTTGCCCTACAAATGCCACTATTTACGACTGCCTGGGTTCTTCCATATCTAGGTATGTTCTGATAGGTGCATACTGGGGCATATTTCATAGTATGGCATGTTTCGGATCCTTCTTGTATAAACCGGTGACCTGGTATTAGTGTTTATCAACACTTACCTTCTCGTATACAAGAGGTATCGGTGTGTTTGAGGGTTTCCTTGCACAAACCCACAACTTTGTATTAGTGTTTCTTAACACTTGCATTGTTGTGTGCAAGAAATTCCCATTTGTCTACAGAGTCAGTCCACGCCCTGGGTTTCTCATGACATCCTGATTTCTATAAGCAGTGGTGCAAGTCACTCAGGGCAACATCAAACTAGGTTGGCTCTCCACATTTGTTGTGCACAAAATCTCACCATCATTCCATCAAATCCTAAACTCAATAATCTCATGGAGTTCTCAATTGCCCCCCTCCACGGTCTCGCATCTCTTATTCTTCTTTCCAAATACCTCACGACTACTTCATATATCTTCCTCATTTATCCCTTCCACCCTAATTTTTCTTCCTCTATTTTTTTTTTCCTCACATAATCAATTCTGATTCTAATCATGTCTTATACAGGATGAATCCTTCCTGAAACCAGACGTTGTGATCTGATCATGTCTTATACAGGATGAATCCTTCCTGAAACTAGATGAGCTGATCATGTCTTATACAGGATGAATCCTTCCTCAAACCAGACGCTCTGATCATGTCTTATACAGTATGAATCCTTCCTGAAACCAGACATTCATTGTGATCGGTCATGTCTTATACAGGATGAATCCTTCCTGAAACTAGACGTTGTGATCGATCATGTCTTATACAGGATGAATCCTTCTTGAAACCAGACGCTCTTATCATGTCTTATACAAGATGAATCCTTCCTGAAACCAGACACTTTGATCATCTTTGTC
Source organism: Cryptomeria japonica (assembly GCF_030272615.1). Lineage (NCBI taxonomy): Eukaryota > Viridiplantae > Streptophyta > Pinopsida > Cupressales > Cupressaceae > Cryptomeria > Cryptomeria japonica. Next base: position 487,942,309 of record NC_081412.1, read on the forward strand.
TTATACAAGATGAATTCTTCTTGAAACCAGACTGAATCTAGATCTTATCAATCGAATCAAATCAAATCTATCAGGATATCAATTTCGCAAAACTCCAAAGATCAAATACCTCAATTGATCTCTCGAGGGGGCATCACCATACTGTAATTTATCAATCAAGAGTTGGGGCATCCTATCAAACCAATATCAACATCAAAACAAGATTATTCTTTGAATCAATGCGTCATCACTCCTTGCTTCAAAGAGGGGCAAAATGTAGACACTTAAAAATAATTATTTTAATTATTTTTTAATTTCTCACATAATTAATTAATTAATTATGTTAATTAAAATTCTTTTCAATATTAATTAAATATAATTAATATTGTCACTATAGCATATGATTGATTTATTTAATAAATCAATCCCTTTCTTTATTCTTCTAAAAAATCAAATCCTCACAAATCTTCCTCTTAGCTAATTAATTTCAATTAATTAGTTAACCTACATGATTCCTACAAATCATCTTCTTAATTCATCATTAACCTAATAAATTCTTCTAGAAACTCCCTAAACTCACTTAACATTATTCTTTTAGTCAAATTCTCCTACAAATATAAATCCCACCTAACATTTCCTCTAATTCCCCTCCTAATGAGTCGTTAATGGCTAATCATCATGATTAGCCACAAAGTCAACTCTTTGTCCTTTCATCCAGCCATTAGCTTTAAATGCTCTTTTTCTAGATGACTGTAAGATTTTCAGAATCTTACATTCCTCTAGGCATTTCCCTCTCCCAAGGAATTTTTAATTCCTTTTTATTCTTCTAATCCCCATAATATCCATTTTTGGAGAATTTTTAATTCCTCCAATGCATCTTGTAGAGTGTGGAGATACGAAATGCCTTTAAGGCATATTTCTTGGTCTCCACACCCTCTCTTGGACCTTGTGTGACCTCACAAGTAAATCTTAGCCCTTCATCTCGAATTCATCCTAGCCATCCATTTTCCTCTCCTCTTCCTATAAAATAGGGTTCCATCCTTCATTCAAAACATCTTGAAATTCAGTAAGCTTATGTTGCCTTTTTGAGCCCAGGAAATCATCTTGGCAACTTGATCATCTCATCCTTATCATTCATCCTTATCATTTATCCTTATCATTTGTGCACAATATTGGAGAGCCATCCACATCCATCAATCAAAGGAGCACATCAAGTGGAGCATTATCAAGGGGCGCCTTCACTTCATCAAGCTCAATCCGAAGGAGAAGGTAAAATAGCCAGGTGAAATGGTCTTTTTATGATATTTTAGCATTCTGCATGTTTATTTCGTTATGTTTTGATCAATTTACCTTTTAAATCTATTTTTCCCTCTTTAGTGGGAAACCTTACCCACAATCAGATGATACTACTGCAGATAGTAAGTGTATACAAATGGGGTCTGCACATGCAGAAAGGCCAAGCACCTAGAGCTCACTACTCTAACACAAAATAGGAGTCACACTAACTACAATTGGATGGTTAAATCCAATAAGGATGTACTGCTCAAAATAGCATCTTCATATGCTGGATTCAGTACCGGTGTAGTTATGCTTTCACAAATCCTTCCTTCACCTTCAAATGATGTCTGCATGTATAGATCTACTTATTCTCGCATATACCTTCACACAAATCTTCTTCGCATTCTCTTTTTGATCTTACAAATAAGATCTTACATTTATATCATAACCTAAGACCAATAAAAGATCAATAAAAGATCAACAATGTTCGTATACCTATAGAAAAATATGGAAAAGGATTTAGCATCCTCAGAAAGATGGGATACACTGGAACCGGTCCTATAGGGAAGAGAAAAGAAGGTATCTCAGAACCTATCCAACCTTATACTCAGCAAGCTACAGACAAATTAGGCATAGGGTATGGACAAGCTAATTTGCCAGAAGATACACTTTTTAGTCAACAACAAGAGGAATATGAGAATAGACAAGAACAATTTGTTATTGAAAGGGAGCAACAAGCACAAACCATGAAATGGGAAAAGCAACAAGCTTCAGATCAACAAGGAAAACAAACCAAAAGTACCTCTCAAGCAGCATTAAATCTTGATCAAAACAAGCATGATCCTAGTACAAATCTAGGAGAGCTCATAACAAGGTTGACAGAACTCAATCTCAGTCCTGAAGAAGCTGAACATGGAAGAAGACAAGATATATTAAGAATAACAGAAGAAATGTTGTATGATAAAATCTGTAGATTACAAGCTATCAGTGAGACAGATTCTAATGAGTGGGAATGGGATTCCTATCATTCTAAAGACTCTACTGAAGAAAGTTGCTTTGAAGGACATGTAGAAGTCAATATAGTTCACATGTATGCAGGACAAATGTCAAGAACTAGTTCACTTGAATTAGAACCACATTTGACTAACCTGGACTTAATCGAGGATGATCGAGATTTTCTTATACAAGGTCATTCTAATGAGAGTACTGTTCTAGACATGAACCTACGTACTGAAAAATTTGATACATATATCATGACCCTTAATACCCTTGAAACATCTCAACCTAATGATCCCTTACCTCTACTACATCCTGAGCTTATTCATTGGGAAAATGAAGGACATACCGCCATTGATACCTTTCCAAATGACCATGCCATATCTGCATATCTTAATGCAATCGAACCCGTAACAACTTTCACCAGGAATTTCAGCAACACATCTTCCAGTCAAGTGGGTGCCAAATCTCCTAGTCGCAAAAATAAAAAAAATAAAGAAACTAGCATCAAGTCTAATGCTGAAAACCATTTATTGGCAACATTAGATCAATAAAAAGTAAAAACAAAGGACGCATCCAATGGTGAAAACCTCCTTGAGGCACCAGAAGATGGGAGATTTTACACTTTACCTGAGCATTATCAAGAAAGATCATCCATTTTGATCGAACCAACAGAGGCAGTTAACATTGGCACAAAAGAGCAACCAAAGATTCTTCATTCAACAACTTCTTTGTCTGAGCAATAAATGCAACAATATGTGGAATTCTTCAAACGACGACAAATCAATTTTGCCTGGTCATATGCAAACATGCCAGGGTTAGATTCAGAGCTTATTATGCATCACTTGAATGTTAATCCAAGAGATAAACCAGTCAAATAGAAGTTAAGGAAAATGCATCCGCATATCGCTCTTCTAGTCAAGGAAGAACTAAAAAAATTATTGGATGTCGGATTCATCAAACCTATAGCATATCCTTAATGGGTATCTAACATTGTTCTTGTTTCAAAACCAGATAAAAGCATCAGAATATGCACAGACTTCAGAGATCTTAATAATGCATGTTCAAAGGATGACTTTCCTTTGCCTAACATCGACATCATTGTAGATTTAATGGCAGGACACTCCATGTTTTCTCTAATGGATGGTTTCTCTGGATACAATCAGGTCAAAATAGCACCCAAAGATCAAGAAAAGACAGCTTTTAAATGCCCATGGGGTACTTTCTGCTAGAACGTCATGCCTTTCGAATTAAAGAACACAGGTGATACATATCAAAGAGCTATGACAACTATATTTTATGACATGATGCATACATTCATGGAAGACTATGTGGATGACATATTAGCTAAATCATACAACAGAGAAGAACATATAGACATACTGGAAAAGATCTTTGACAGATTAGAACAATACAAGGTAAGGCTAAACCCTAAGAAATGTGCCTTTGGTGTTACTTCAGGAAAGCTATTGGGATACATTGTTTCAGCAAGAGGAATCAAAGTAGATCCAGCTAAGATAAAAGCAATCATGGAAATGGCATCTCCCAAGAATATCAGTCAACTAAGATCACTACAAGGAAGACTCCAGTCAATCAGAATATTTGTTGCTCAACTAGCAGATAAATGTCAACCATTTACTCACCTGTTGCACAAACATGTTAATTTCAAATGGGACCATCATTGTGAAGAAGCATTCAACAAGATCAAGGCATATCTCATGCAACCACCTGTTCTAATGTCACCAATTTCAGGAAAACCATTATTACTCTATGTATCAACTACCGAAGCATCATTGGGAGTTTTGCTCACACAAGAGGATAATGAAGGAAAAGAACGAGCCATCTACTACATCAGTAGAACACTAGTGGGATATGAGGTTAACTATTCATCAACAAAAAAGGCATGCTTGGCAGTAGTTTTTGCTTCTCAAAAACTACAACGTTATCTACTATCTCACTCCATCATGTTGATAGCTAAAATCGATCCTCTGAAGTATTTGCTCAGCAAAGCCACATTGACAGGACGACTAGCAAAATGGATCATGATTTTAAGTGAGTTTGATATCAAATATGTTGACAAAAAATCTATCAAGGGACAAGTCATCGCAGATCAACTAGCAGAGACACCACTTCAAGATAATCATCCTCTACAGATTGAATTTCCTGATGCTGATATCCTAACAGTTACAACAAAAGCATGGCAACTATACTTTGATGGTTCATACACACAACATGGATCAGGAGTAGGAATTCTTTTCATCACACCACAAGGGAATACAATCCTAAAAGCATACAAACTAAGCTTTCCATGTACAAACAATATAGCAGAGTATGAAGCATTGGTAATAGGTATCAAAATGGCTGTAGAATGGAATATAACACAACTTCAAGTCTTTGGAGACTCTCAGCTTGTCATTAATCAAATCAATGATGACTATCAAACCAAAGATGACAAACTCATGCCTTACAAAAAGATGGTGGATGATTTCAAGAAGTACTTTGTAGAAATAACTTTTGAATAGATTCCAAGAAATGATAACAAAGCAGCAGACGCCATGGCTACACTTGCTTCTGTATTGCAGACACAGGAAAATCAAGAGCATTATGAATTCCTGGTTGAAGAGTTGTTTCATCCGCCTATAATTGTCCTGATTCCCAAACCATCTGTCAACTTATTAGACACAATTCCTCCCACTATGGCCAAACTTACACATACCTAAAAGACAACATCTTACCTCCTGACTTATCCAAGAACCAAAAGAGAAATTTTATTCACCAATCCTCCCATTATACTCTCGTCGCAGATACCCTGTATAAACAAGGTCTGGATGGTACTCTCTTAAGATGTCTTGAACAAGAAGAATCTAAGAAGGCCTTACATGAAGTCCATAACGGCATTTGTGGCACTCATTCAAGTGGTCTTACCCTTTCGAAAAAACTCATACGCTTGGGCTATTATTCGCTGACTATGGAACGAGATTCTTTCAAGATATCAAGAACATGCAAACAATGTCAGATCCATGGGAATTTGATTCATGCACCAGCACAAGAACTTCAAGCTTTAGCAACATCATGGCCTTTCTGTCAAGGGGGTCTAGATCTGGTAGGAAAGATCAATCCACGCAACCAAGCAGATCGAGAAAAGAAAGGAAAATTTGAACCAAACTAGTTAGGTCCATTTGTGGTCACAACAGTATTTGGGTCAGGAGCATATTAGCTATCAACACAGGATGGAGATCAGCCTGAGGAACCCATCACTATCAGGCATTTGTAGAAATTCTATGTCTAGAAAACCAGAAAGAAAAATCAAAAAGTCTAAAAAAGTAAAAATAAATAAAAAACAGTGAAAAATAAAAAAAATAAAAAAAAGGGAAAAAAGCAAAAAAATCATAAAAAGTAAAAAAAATAAAAAATAAAAATAAAAAAATCAACTATCAGAAAAAGTGCAATAAAAACAGATGGTGAAAACCTGGCAAACATGCATTATCTGTCGGTTGGCTCTTCCATCTATTAGTTCATGCATTTTTCCGCTTGCATTCATTTTCCATCAGCATTGATCATCATGAAGCCTTTATACATACGCAAGCATCCCAGGTGGCTTCTTACCATGGTTTGGATCGTTTAATATATCATAACGACTTTGTTTCTAAGCTTGGGGCAAAATCATACACTTAGCTGGGGGCAAAACTTTTGATCAATTTTGAGCTTAATAAAAAAAGTAGACCAAATAGTTAGACAACTCTTATCAAGCAAAAACTGAGACACATCCAACATTGAACACAAGATCAAACTATCAACTATCAAGCTATCACAAAATCAATCTAAGCACATCACATACTTTTCAGTGGATAATATCTAACATGATTGTTCAAATTTTTTATATTGCTTTTTGCTATCATGATTTCTGAGTGACTCCGGGATGTCATTGACTAGAGGAACAAGGAAGAAACATGATATTTTTCTTGTCTGCTGTCTAAAAATTAATCACGAATATGTGCAAATTTGTCTCAGGACATGATCATCAGAATATCATTGAAGACATTTCCAATTTGCGTATTGAAATGATTAATACTGCTTGTTTTACGCAAACAACACTCAGGTCATCTCGATTCAATTATACCTCAATGCTTGTGTTAACTTGCTATATCAAAATCCAGGAAAGAAGTACTCAGGTCATCATGGTTTAATTATACCATCAATGTTTGCACTCACTTCCCACATTTCAAAAGCTCAATGATGACAAAAATGCAAAATAATCCAGTGACTGGTCCGGTCATAGCTTTGCATTCCATTGCATTTCATTTGCATTCTAGCTTGCATTTCATTCTTGCATGGATCCTACTAGCTCCCGTTATCCAAGGTTAAATCTATTGTAGGAATCAACAAAGTATCATCAAAAGTGTATACGGAATCAGAATAACTCATCTCTTTCATGATATTATCGACCTAGCTCAAATCTTATGCTATCTCCCTCAAATTCATCAACATCAACATATCCAAAAATTTCTGCAACTGATATCAACAAAATATCAGTTCTTTATCTAATCAATCTTACCAAATGAAATCAATCAATCAAACATAATCAACTCATGTCTTATACAGGATGGATCCTTCCTGAAACCAGACGTGATCATCAATGTCTTATACAGGATGAATCCTTCCTGAAACCAGATGTTATGATCATCCATGTCTTATACAGGATGAATCCTTCCTGAAACCAGACTGAATCAAATCAATCAAGATTTTTCAATCTTACCAATCTAGGCAATCAAGCTAATCAAAGAACTTGCACTTTCATCAAACAATAGTTACAGAAATCAAATCAAATCTATCAGGATATCAATCTCGCAAAAACTCCAAAGATCAATTATCTCAATTGATCTCTCGAGGGGGCATCATTATACCGGAATTTAGCAATCAAGAGTTGGGGCATCCTATGAAATCAATATCAACATCAAAATGAAATTATTCTTTGAGTCAACACGTCATCACACCTCGCTTCAAAGAGGGGCAAAATGTATACACCCAAAAATGGTCTGAAGATAATTAATTAAATAAGCAATTATTTAATTAATCTCCCTCCCCAATTTAATTGAATTCATCAAACAATTTGATTAAATCTCTATTTCATCTACTTATTAATAAATCTAAGGATTTTATTAAATAGGTTCATTTCATTTCACCCCTTTAATTAATTAATTCAAATTAATTAATTCCCTCCATGCAAATTCATTTCTTCTAAATCCCCTAATTAATTAAAACAGATCAAATCATGAGTTGTTGAAATTAATTAGCCATTTTCCTAATATTTGAATTTTTAAATTCAAATTCTCCTAACTTCTACCACTCCTAAACCTAACCCATTCTACCTACCACCTTGTCCCCTTTCATCCAACCTCTTCTAGAACCTTTGTGACACTTGCCACTAAGTGTTCCCTTTAATCCAACTCCCTTTGCCATCCTCCTCCAATTTAACCATTGATATCTTCAGATCAATCTCAACCATTGATTCATGCCAACTCACCCCTAGCCTTGGAAAATCCTATAGATAGACCCTATTTTGGAGAACAAATGGCCAATTCACGAATTCAGCCACTTCACTCATTCATGCTCAATTTTAGCTCATTTGCATTGTTACTATAGGCATCTAGCTTATAGTTTATCAGTTTTAGCAATGTTATCATGCTCATTTCAGCTTAACTCTTAGCTTAATCATGCTAGGATAATCATGCATTCATATAGCTTAATCATGCTATCATGCTAGATCATGCATCTTAATCATTCAAATCCTCCATCTAAGTGTAGTCAAGTCACTAGAATTTGCATACTAAGATCTGAGAGCAAAATTCATACTCGCATTTACTAGGAGGCAATAAGTCGATTAACTATGGTTTTGTCTTTCATCGTTTCAATTTACTAACCATTGCTTATAATGATTTATTGAGTGCATTGTGGTTGCAGGTACAAGTATAATTCACAAAGCACGACATTAACAATAGGACTTAGAGAATTGTTGAAAGTATCAATGTTAGAGTTGATGAAACCTTTGAGAAACATGAGGAAACCAACAACGAGCGAGCAGTAGATGAACTAGATGTAACCTTCTGGGAATCGGTTGCAAAACAACCAAGTACAAGTAACAGTGCTCCTACACCAGTAAATGTTGATGAAGAGGAGGATGAAGAGGAAAAGCAAGAGGAATCAATTAAGATCATTCCTACGTATGTAAAGTTGCATCATGATCCAAAGAAAATCATAGGGGATAAGGATGCAGGAATACTTACAAGAAGAAAGGTCAGAGAGAATTCTTGCATGATTTCTGAATTTAAGCCCAAAACATTTAAAAAAGCACACCAAGATGAAGACTGGATTAAGGCTATGGAAGAAGAACTTGACTAGATAGAAAAGAATGGTACATGGTCTTTGGTACCCAGACCTGAGCACAAAAATGTTATTGGCACTAAATGGGTTTTTAGAAACAAACTGAATGAAGATGGCACAATGGTAAGAAACAAGGCAAGATTGGTATGTAAAGGATATACTCAAGAAGAAGGAGAAGACTATGGAGAAACCTTTGCTCCAATAGATAGATTGGACGGAGTTTGAATGCTACTTGCATATGCAGCCTTCAAGGGATTCAAAGTGTATCAGATGGATGTAAAATCTGCATTCCTGAATGGAATACTTGAAGAAGAAGTGTATATAGAGCAACTAGATGGGTTTGCCCTATCAGAAGATAGTGATATGGTGTGTAGGCTACATAAAGCCTTGTATAGATTAAAGCAAGCACCTAGAGCATGGTATGAACATTTACACTCCCATTTTGTGAAGATTGGATTTGAAAGAACAAGTGAAGATAGCAATATCTATCTGAAGACAGAAGGAGATTAGATTCTGATCTGTGAAGTGTTTGTTGATGACATAATTTTTGGTGGAGACGACAAGATGAGCCATGCGTTTGCAGATGAAATGAAGAAGGAATTTGAGATGTCACTAATCAGAGAGATTAAGTTCTTCATTGGACTATAGATTCAACAAATGAAAGATGATATCTTTATCACTCAGTCCAAGTATGTCAAAGAGGTGTTGAAAACCTTTGGCATGGAAGACAACAAACTGGTTGGTACACCGATGATGACCGGTTGTAAATTGTCAAAAGAAGATGACTCAGCATTGGTGAGTGAGAAGGAATACTAGTCAATGATTGGTAAGTTCCACTATGTAGTACACAATAGACCGGACATTGCACATGCAGTGGGCATTGCTGCACGTTTCCAGAAGAGTCCAAGAGAATCCCACTTGGTAGTAGTCAAGCGGATTCTTAGATATCTGAAGGGAACTATAGATTATGGATTGTGGTATCCATACAGTAATGATTTCAATCTCAAAGTGTTTACTAATGCCGATTGGGCTGGTAATGTGGACGACCGAAAGAGCACAACCGGTGGTGCATTCTTTCTCAGTGGTAGACTAGTTTCATGGATGAGCAAGAAGCAAAGTTGTATCTCTCAGTCCACAACAAAAGTAGAATATGTAGTAGCATTTATGAACTACACTCAGACAATTTGGGTGAAGCATGTATTAAGTGGTTTCAAAGTCCCTGTATCTGAACCGGTGAGTATATTTTGTGATAACACAAGTGCAATTAATATTTCCAAGAATCTGGTATTGCATGCTAGAACCAAGCACTTTGAGCTCAAGTATCATTTCTTGAGGGAGAAAGTTTAGAACAAAGAGGCTGTATTGGAAAATGTTTCCAATAAAGAGAAGTTAGCAAATATATTCGCCAAGCCTCTACCGAAGGCTACATTTACCTATTTAAGAGGTGAATTAGGGGTCCTACCCCTTCATGAGGTGAACTAAAGGTATGTGCTCCACATCAGTCAGGTATTGCATTGTCAAATCTTTTCAGGATTGATGTGTTGAAGGATGCTACTCCTCAGGGGGAGCAACATAGTAGACCATGGATATTTGTGCCTCCACTTTGGCATTGTTGTCAAAGGGGGAGAAGATGTGAAGCAGAGAAGATATCTGCCATATTGAAGACATATTATATGGAAGAAGATGTAGAGATATCTTTCTGTATTGCCATGAATGCCAAAGGGGGAGATTGTTGGCATGTGTGTAGAGTTTGATGACATGATGGGATTGTATGTTGTCATTGATGTCAATATGTTGAAGTATGAACTAGTATATTGAAGTAAGAAAACTGGCAAGTGAACCGGTATGATGGTTTGAACCAGTATATGCAAAAAATAAACTGGTATGTTGGAGTGTGAACTGGTGTATGCAAAGTTTGTATCGAGGTTTCATTTGATATGACTAACAATTGGTAGTCTCAGCTTCAGGGTTTTCGGTTGATGCATTCCAAGTCTGTGTGATTCGACCGATGACATCCTGTGATGAGCTAGCATTGAAATGAAGATTAGATCGTGTTGCCACATCAACCTTGTGCACATGAAGAATTTCCTTGAGGATCTTGCATGAAGAAGATTGATTCTATCTACCTCGGGAATGTGCAAAATCTTAGTAAACAGTAAAGAGTGCGTGATGGGTTATCAGCTTCCAGAAGCGGTGAATAACGGATGATGGAGAATGTCTTGAGATTTGTTCAAGATTGTTTTACCCTATGTAATGTGTTTAAACAGCCAGGATTGGACCGACTATATTGTTAACCTAGATGCTTAGGGTTTTAGGTTTTGGCCACCAACCTAATTGTTGTCTATAAGGTCGATGATGATTTTCATTTGAAGTTGTTGGCAAATAAATGTATGTGAAGTGATTCTTGCCAGACTAGAGGAGTGAGTAGAGATCTGTAGAGTGTGATTGCAGATGTAAAGGAACTGAAGTGGATCTACCTTGGCATTGAGTGTTGTTATCAGATCAGTGTATTACCTGTTGACTTCTAACCATTTCAGCAGTTGGAAAATCCCTTTACCGAGTAGCTTTAATAGGATTTTTGTAAATCCTTTAACAGGGTGACTCAAATTCATTGAGTTCTTCAAATCCTCTTACAAGGTAACCTTTAACAGGGTTTTAACCTCTAACCGGGTGTTTAGCCATCCCTTAACCGGGTGATCCCTAGCAAGATCAGTTCCTAGCAGAACCTGTTGTAAAGTCTTTAACCGGACTAGGCTCCTAACAGAGTGAACTTCAGAAGAGTTCAAGAACAACTTGTGGGTATTCATCCCCACCGTGGTTTTTCCCAGTTGGGTTTCCATGTGAAAAATTAGTGTGTTATGTGTGATGCTTTTTCATGTGATGTTTTAGTGTTTACTATTAAGCGGTAATGCAAGCTGATCCAATGGTCATTGTATTTTTTATGTATTACTTGCTTAAGCATATGGGTGAAATTGAGATGAGATATTAGGTTTTGAGATGATCTAGATGTTACCGGTTTATGTCTTGTATAGTCATACTGTGTTTTATCGGTAGTGCCTTGATTTAGATCGGTGATATTGTTTACCAGTTAGTGCAGTCTTTGCAGTTTAAGTTGTTTAAGAAGTTTTTGTGTGTACTGATTCACCCCCCCTCTCAGTACCTGTTGGGTATTTATTGTTCATCATTATTCATCATTAATCACTTGGAAGGAAACCCTAAAGCCATTATGGGGGATATGAGTTATAAAGAGATGGCTAGAGTACTTGATGCAACTAGGGAAGAGCTTGAAACCTTGAGAGGTAGGTTCAAAGCTTCACAAGTAAAGAAAGAGAGCTGACTGAGAAATTATTGGAAATCTCTGACAACAGTTCTTTAGATGAGGCCAACATTGATGCACAGGCTGAAGAAGTGGAGAAACTGAATGGTGAAAATATAAACTCGAGGAGAGAACTTGAAGCCCTAACAGATTGTATGAGTCAATAACTTGAAGCAAGAAGGGCACCTGAAGACCTGATCAAAGAGAAAGATCATGAGATTTCTAAGATCAAGCAGGAGAATGCAGCTTTGCATGAACATTGGCATGAGGAGAAGAAAGAGAAGGAAGCTTTATAGTTAGAACTTGAAATGGCAATGTCTCTTAGAGAGACTCTTACAAAGCATAATGAAGATCTTACCAAAGAGCTTACTGAGGCTAATGGGAAACTTGACAAATTGAATAAGAGTTCCTCTATGCTGGATGAACAAATCCAATCTCAAAGGATGAAAGGTGACACATCTGGACTAGGATTTAATACATCTGAGAAAGGGGAATCTTTCGGTACAAAGAGAAACATGCTTAAAGGTAAAAATACTCCTAAGGCTAAGAAGCCTATCGGTAAGAAAGATTTCAAACCTATTTTCTTTATCTGTCACAAACCTAGACATACTGCTAATGTGTGTAGAAGCAGATCTAATGAGAACACAAACTATAATGCTAATACTAGATATGTGTCTAGAAGATTTGAAGGTCATTGTTACACATACAATATGTACGGACATAGATCAGTTGAATGCAGATATGGAGCTCCATTGGAGCTAGATGCTGAAGAGTTTATTACACTGGATGTAGTCTATCCTGTTAAGAATAAGGATGACACAAGTTCTCCACTGGTTATATTCTTGGTAGATGATATTGAAGAAATCTAGGACGTTGTTGACACGACTGGTAATGTTATTGAACTAGCTAAGGAAATTGATCAGCTACTAGATATTGTTGGTGAACAAGTAGTAGTGGAAGCACCGGTTAATGAACCCAATGTGGATATCCAACCGCCACCAGAAAGTGGACACCAAGTTGAAAGTCAAGTGCCAACAGTCACCACATCTACATAGGAGGAACAAATAGAGACATAGAAAGAGAAACCAGAGAAAAAGGTTGAAGAGAAGGAGACTGAAAAGAAAAAGGATGAAGAGAAGAAGACTGAAGAGAAAAAGGACGAAGAGGAGAAAGTGAAGAAGGAGAAAACAATAGTTGATGATGATGACTCAATTAACATAAAAGGCCTTATAGATGTAGACAAATTGAGCTCATCTAAACTAATGGAGATTGCTACAGTTATGCAATCTAGGGCTCAAAAGAAAAGGTTAAAAGAGAAGAGAAAAGAAGCAGAAACTATAAAAACTATTGTTGGCATTCTGTCAAGTCTCCTACCAGAGATTGACACTGGCAATTTGTCTACCCTTATTGGCAAACTTGGACAGTTGGTTGATGATGCTATTGACCAACTGAAATCACTTGAAGAAGCAATACATACCTTAGCTGAAAAGAATTACAGGAAGAAAAGGGGAGAGCAACTAATGTCAAACATTGATAAAGGCAATATTACTTTATCAGTAAATAAAGATCTTTTGAGAACTGTTGTTGAAACTGAAGGTAAACTTTTGGCCTATACATCAAAAGTTTCATTTTTATATTCTGATTTGAAGAAGAGGCGAGAAGATACAAAAAAGGATTTGGAGAAGATAAGTAATGCTTATATACCAGTACAAATTTCAACCTTATATTTTGGAAAATCGGTTGATGCTTTGCAACATCTATTAGATGTTTTTGATTTTGAACAAGCTAAGCGACTTAGATCCTTGAAAGAACTAAAGAGCCAATTGAGTCCAAAAGTTGAAATCCTTCAAAGGGATTACAAGGATTCAGAAGCAGTTTTGGCTACCCTGAAGATGAGCATAGTGGATGCAATGGAAGAACTTTTTGCACAAATTATGACAATTATTGAGATCACTGAAACATTGTTAGAAACATGGGATAATGATTTTGCACAGATGAAGATTACCTTCAGTGACATTTTCTTAAAAATTGCAGTGAACACACCTTGAAAAACTCTTATATTTATGTATATGCAGTTTTTGATGCAATTTTTGATATAATATATATGTATTTTACTTTTCAATTTGGCATTGTTGTTAAAGGGGGAGTAGAAATATGTATGTGATGGGAAAATTTTGTATGTACTATTAAGGGGGAGTTTGTAAGGGGTAGTAGAAAAATGTATGTACATTTTCGTAAGCACACTTAGTTGTCTAAAATTTTCTAAGTGTTGCCATCAATGCCAAAGGGGGAGATTGTTGGCTTGATGATTTTTTGGATGACTTTATGTGTTGTCATTGATGGCACATACACACACACATATGTTCATATTGTCACAATCATCTTACTTAAGACAAACTGATATTACTCCTAAGTCTTTGTATTGCAAACAGATATCATATGTATAGAGAAGTATAACCGGTATGAAGGTGTCTCAACCGGTATATGTTGGCATTACAGTAAGAAAGATTGTTGCCATTTCAATATCAAGAGATTGTTGATATTCAGTAAGGATATTGAGAAGGTTGTTGAAGACTAGTGATATAACTAAAGAAGGATGATAACTATCTTTATAGCATTATTTTGTCATTGATGTCAAGAGATTGATTATCTGATTCAGTATGATGTTGCCATATCTTGAGAAGATTGATTTGAAGAGAATTAAGATGTCGGTAAAAGACACAGAAAGAATGTGATGATTAAAGAGGAGAAATAAGTTATTCAATGGGAAACTATTACCGAGTTAGACAATGATGAGATCATGATGTTTAGATTGTTTTGATGTCCTACATATGTTGTTGATTGTAAGGTTTATACTATACGATGTCACCGAGCAAAGAACCTAGTCGGTAAACCCTAAGGTTATTGATATCGGTTAATGAAGGTGGAATGTCTACCGAGTAAAGTTTAGTATTTACCGAGTTGCAACCAAGTTATGACAGTGCGCATGGATGGATAAAAGTATTATTTAATGAAGGACAATGATTAGCTGGAGATGTATAAATGATTGGTATGCTGTGCATGAAGTCTGTTAAGGATCTATGGCAAAGGAAAATCGGCAAGAAGATCTACAACGCAAATTGAACATCAATAACCTTGTGCAAGTTCCAAGAAAGGACTACAAGTCCCAAGGCAAGGTAAAATGTTTTCAGATTGAAGGATACATTGAACCTAGTCAAGTTTGAAGATTTGATGGCTAAGATTGATCATGGGAAATGTGATCAAGGAGATTAAGTGGTTAGCAATTATTTATAAATAAGGAATTGTTGATAAACAATGAATGCGGGCAAGTGTATGCATAGGGATGCTACATAGTGATTACCGAGCACAAAAGCTTAAAGACCTATTTGAATAACAAAGTAGAGAGCCCAACAAAGGGACAAGATAAGTCCTATGACTAGATTGTTTTGAGAAAATAAGAATATGCTTTAGCATTTTAGATGTGAAGTTGTAGATAGATTTGTATTACTGTTATTTTGTAAGTGACAGAAAATCTCTTAACCGAGTGGACTTAACAATCTTATATGTAAACCCTCTAGCAAGGTAACATTCTAAGTGAGTGTTTGAAATCCTTTGACAAGGTCACTTCTAACAAAGTGAAAATCCTAACAGATATGAGGGAAATCCCTTAGCCGGGTCACATCTAGCAATGTGTTTGTAATCTTTAACAGGATTTTCTTTTAACTGAGCATACTCTAGAAGAGTATATTTCTTTGTGGGTCCAAAATCCCATAGTGGTTTTTCCCTATTTGGGTTTCCACGTTAAATCTGGTGTTATGAGTGTTATTATGATTATGTGTTCATGAGTTTGCATGTTTGGCAGTTCTGGTTATATTGCTGAAGTATAAGTTACCGAGGTTGAATCTATTGTTTTTATGGAAGTTTAAGTTTGTATGATTCACCCCCCCCCACCTCTCATCTTGTTAGCTATTGGCATCTGTATTTACATTAAGTATCAGAACTATCAATTGGTATCAAAGCTTTGGACTCCGGAAGAAAATTTTAAAGGTACTTGAGGCAAAGATCCGAAGATGTATAAAAGGGATGCACTGAAGTTGAACAAGTCAAGTTTCTCCACATGGCAGAAAAGGATGAAGCTACATTTATCAGGAATTGGAAAATATGCAACATATTATCTAGAGAATGATTATATTACACCGAGAACCAACCCTATGACCTTGGAAGAGATTAAGGCAAAGCAAGAACATATTCAAGCTATGATTGAAATTACATCAGCATTGACTGACTTAGAGTTTAATGATCTAGAAGGTTGTAATGATGCAAAAGCAATGTGGACTAAACACATATCTGTGTATGGAGGTGATGAACATGTTCAAAGAGCAAAAGTAGATAGTCTAAGAGGACAAATTGAATCCATGAAAATGAATGAAGGTGAGAACATAACCCAACACAGTACAAGACTAAAAGAGATTGTCAATCAAATTAAAGGAGCAGGTGGAACTATTGAAGAAAAGGATATAATAAGTAAGTTGTTGAGAACCCTTCTACAAGCTTATGCTATTCGAGTCTCTACAATCAATGAATTAAGGTCTGTACCTAACATGCCAATTTCTTTGGATGCTACTATTGGTAAGCTACATGCATTTGAGTTAAGTAATTTTGATAACAGTGGGTCTTCAGTAAATAAAGTAGAATCTGCATTCAGTTCTTTTCATATTGGTGAATTTGATGATTACAATGATAGAATGAGTAAGTACTCTGAAGGAGATCATAGTGGAGCAAGTGAAAGATTTCGCAAGAACATGGAAAAAGTGCACAAACTGTATGAGGAAATCAAGAAGCAAGAAGAGTTTGAAGCATTATTAGCCAGAAGGTTACCGAGAGGAAAAGGTAAGTATAAAGGAAAGCTACCTTTAAAATGTTTCAATTGTGATAAGATAGGACATATGGCTTCTAACTGCCCTGACAAAGAATCTAGTGAAAAGAGAGAATACCAAGATAACAGACAGAAAGATAACCAATATAGAGGACACCGAGACTTCAGAAGGAGAGATAGAAAGACATGTCTAATAGCAGATGAGGAATCCAACGATGATGAATCTGATGAAACTGATACTGAGGAAGTTGTTTATGTGGCTATTAAAGATGGATCTGATGAAGAAAGGTATGAAGAAAAATCTCTAATATCTCACATAAATAATAATGATTCTTGGATCATAGACAGTGGATGCTCACATCATATGACAGGTGATAAACACAAGTTTGTTAAATTAGAGGACTATGATGGAGGCTATGTAAGATTTGGTAATGATGCACCATGTCCGGTGAAAGGTAAAGGATCTATAATACTTCTTGACAATGCTAAATGTGATGATGTATACTGGGTTGAAGGATTGAAATACAATTTGTTGAGTGTAGCACAACTAAACAATATAGGATACCAAATAGAATTTCAAAAAGGAATTGTCAAAGTTCATGACAAGCATAGAAAGTTAGCTGCTACTGGGACACAAACAAAAGGTAATACATTTCATCTTGACTCAACTAGGAACAAGTGTCTTTATGCAAAGATAGATGATACCTGGTTATGACATAAAAGGTTTTGTCATGTAAATTTTGATAATCTGATCAAAATAAGTAAGAAGCACCGAGTAAGAGGTCTACCGAGTCTTGAAAAACCTGTGAATGCTATGTGTCGAGGATGCCAGATGGGTAAGATGACAAGATCAATCTTTACAAGTAAGTCCTACACTTCTAAAGGAAATTTAGATCTAGTACATACTGATCTTTGTGGTCCTATGAAAGTTCAAAGTTATTATGGTGATAAATATTTCATATTATTTGTGGATGATTACTCAAGGATGATGTCAGTCATGTTTTTGAAAGAGAAATCAGAAGCTTTTCAAATGTTTAAATGGTACAAGGCAAGAGTTGAAAATGAAACAGGAAGACAACTGAAATGTCTTAGATCTGATAGAGGAGGAGAATTCACTTCTGATGAATTTAACTTATTATGCAATGATCATGGTATAAAGAGGCAAGTATCTGCACTGAGAACACCTCAGCAAAATGGGATAGCCGAGAGAAGAAACAGATCAATTGTGGATTGTGCAAGAACCCTGATGATAGAAAAGAGGGTACCTCAAACATTTTGGAGAGAAGCAATCAACACTGTAGTTTACACCCTGAATCGAGTTCAATTGAAGAAAGGAACTATGAAGACACCTTATGAGATCTGGTATGACAAGAAACCTAATGTAAGTTATTTTAAAATCTTTGAAAGTAGATGCTATGTTCACAAAGATGATAGAAATGGAAAATTTGATCAGAAAAGTGAAGAAGGAACATTTCTTAGTTATTCTTCTAGAAGTAAAGCATTTAAATGTCTGATCAAATCATAAAGAATTTAAATGTCTGATCAAATCATCTAACAAAATAGTAGAAAGTGCAAATGTGAAAATTGATGATTTTGCAGAAAGAAATGATGAAGGAAATTCCAAATAACCAAAAGACTATGAAGAATTTGTTTATGTTCAACCGAGAAGTCCTACCGAGAAAGCTGCTGAAGAAAATGAAGATAATGTCCAGTTACCGAGTAATGAAGAAGATCATATAGAACCTACCGAGCCTATATTAGCCAAATATGTCAGAAGACATCATGCATCAAGTCAAATTATAGGAGATAAGGATGATCCAGTGATGACAAGGAATGAACTGAGACAAAACACATGTCTAATATCTGAATTTGAATTGAGAATAGTGAAAGAAGCATTTAATAGTGAAGATTGGGCAAATGCTATGACATAAGAGATTGATCAAATCAAGAAGAATGACACATGGACACTAATCCCAAGACCAAAGGACAAAAATGTAATCGGTACTAAGTGGATTTTCAGAAACAAGCTAAACGAGAAAGGTGAAGTCATTCACAACAAAGAAAGACTAGTTTGCAAAGGTTATGCTCAAGAAGAAGGAATAGATTATGGTGAGACTTTTGCACCTGTGGCTAGACTTGAGGGAGTAAGAACTTTGTTGGCATATGCTGCTTTCAAAAATTTCAAGGTATATCAAATGGATGTTAAATTTGCATTTTTGAATGGTATAATAGAAGAAGAAGTCTATATTGAACAACCTGAAGGATTTGTTGAAGACAAGAGTAAAGATCAGGTATGCAAACTGAACAAAGCTTTATATGGTCTGAAACAAGCACCTAGAGCATGGTATGAAAGATTGCACTCTTATTTGATCAAGATTGGTTTTATAAGGACAAGTGAAAACAACAACATGTACATGAAGAAAGATGAGGACAATGGATTACTAATCTCGGCCATATTTGTTGATGACATTATATTTTGTGGTAATGACTCCTTATGCAAGAATTTTGGTAATGACAGTGCAAAGAATTTGAGATGTCACTAATCAGAGAGATAAAGTATTTTATAGGTTTATAAATATTGCAAATGAAAGATGATATTTTCATTACTCAATCCAAGTACATAAAGGAAATCTTGAAGAAATTTGGAATGGAGGATTCTAAACCAGTAAGTACTCCTATGACTACTAACTGTAAATTATCAAAGAATGATGAATCTGCATCTGTTGATGAGACACTTTACTGATCTATGATTGGAAAATTCCAATATGTTGTGCATAGTAGACCGGATATAGCACATGCAGTAGGTATTGTAGCAAGATTCTCTGCATATCCCAAGGAGACACATATGACAGCAATCAAGAGAATTTTCAGATACCTGAGAGGCACTGAGGATTATGGCTTAGTATATGAAAAGAGGAATAATTTTGATTTAAAAGTTTATACTGATGCTGATTGGACATGCAACATAGATGACAGGAAAAGCACAAGTGGTGGAGCTTTCTTTTTAGGAGAAAGACTAGTAAGTTGGCTTAGCAAGAAACAAGGATGTATCTCACAGTCAACAACAGAAGCTGAATACATTGTTGCAGCATTGAATTGTACCAATATAGCATGGATCAAACAACTATTGGAAGGTATAAACGAGAAAGTTACCGAGCCAGTAACTATATTCTGTGATAATACTAGTGCCATTAACATTTCAAAGAATCCAGTGATGCACTCTAAGACAAAGCATATATCTATAAAGTATCATTATCTTAGAGAAGAAGTTCAAGAGAAGAAAGTTGTGCTGGAATATATCAGTTCAAAGGAGCAATTAGTAGATATCTTCACAAAGCCATTGCCAAGGGACACTTTTGCGTATCTCAGAAGCAAGTTAGGGGTCCTACCCCTATCTTCTACTCACTGACCGAGTTCGGTGAAAGCATCAATTCGATGAATCTACAGAATATTATGTGTGGATTGATGCTAATTTATGCACTTTAGGAGGTCACCTAAAGTTGTGTAGGAAAAAGTGAATAGAGTTAAGTTACTCTGACTGAGACTGAGATGTTACACAACAAGGCAAATCGCTTCACAGAGGAAGAAATCATGATTAGTTCTTTTACTTTTTGGCATTGTTGTCAAAGGGGGAGAAGACTATAAATGGTATGGTTGACTGAATGAAAGCCCTGAATGATGGAAATAATAGAAGACTAATGACAGGGGGAGTAGATTGCAAAAGAAATGGAGAAGACTAAATGCAAGTCAACAGCTTAGAAGCCTAATGAAAAGGAAGAAGACTTCAGAAGATTTTAATAGATCAAGGATAACAAGAGAAGTCTAACAGCAATCTGAATCTGAATCAATTTGAATATCTTGTTGGTATTACCATTTATTTATTGATTTTGCCATCAATGCCAAAGGGGGAGATTGTTGGCATTACAGTAAGAAAGATTGTTGGCATTTCAATGTCAGGAGATTGTTGATTTATCAGTAAGGATATTGAGAAGGTTGTTGAAGATTATTGATATAACTAAAGAAGGATGATAACTATCTTTATAACATTATTTTTTCATTGATGTCAAGAGATTGTTTATCTGATTCAGTATGATGTTGCCATATCTTGAGAAGATTGATTTGAAGAGAATTAAGATGTCGGTAAAAGACACAGAAAGAATGTGATGATTTAAGAGGAGAAATAAGTTATTCAATGGGCAACTATTACCGAGTTAGACAATGGTGAGATCATGATGTTTAGATTGTTTTGATGTCCTACATATGTTATTGATTGTAAGGTTTATACTATACGATGTCACCGAGCAAAGAACCTAGTCGGTAAACCCTAAGGTTATCGATATCGGTTAATGAAGGCGGAATGTCTACCGAGTAAAGTTTAGTATTTACCGAGTTGCAACCGAGTTATGATAGTGCGCATGGGATGGATAAAAGCATTATCTAATGAAGGACAATGATTAGCTGGAGATGTATAAATGATTGGTATGTCGTGCATGAAGTCTGTTAAGGATCTATGGCAAAGGAAAATCGGCAGGAAGATCTACCGCGCAGATTGAACCACAATACCCTTGTGCAAGTTCCAAGAAAGGACTGCAAGTCCCGAGGCAAGGTAAAACGTTTTCAGATTGAAGGATACATTGAACCTAGTCAAGTTTGAAGATCTGATGGCTAAGATTGATCATGGGAAATGTGATCAAGGAGATTAAGCGGTTAGCAATTGTTTATAAATAAGGAATTGTTGATAAACAATGAATGCGGGGAAGTGTATGCACATGGATGCTACATAGTGATTACTGAGCACAGAAGCTTGAAGACCTGTTTGAATAATAGAGTAGAGAGCCCAACAAAGGGACAAGATAAGTCTTGTGACTAGATTGTTTTGAGCAAATAAGAATCTTCTTTAGCATTTTAGATGTGAAGTTCCAGATAGATTTGTATTACTGTTATTTTGTAAGTGACAGAAAATCTCTTAACCGAGTGGACTTAACAATCTTATATGTAAACCCTATAGCAAGGTAACATTCTAAGTGAGTGTTTGAAATCCTTTGACAAGGTCACTTCTAACAAAGTGAAGATCCTAATAGATCTGAGGGAAATCCCTTAAAACTGGGTCACATCTAGCAATGTGTTTGTAATCTTTAACAGGATTTGCTTTTAACCGAGCATACTCTAGAAGAGTATATTTCTTAGTGGGTCCAAAATCCCATAGTGGTTTTTCCCTATTTGGGTTTCCATGTTAAATCTGGTGTTATGAGTGTTATTATGATTATGTGTTCATGAGTTTGCATGTTTGATAGTTTTAGTTATATTGTTGAAGTATAAGTTACCGAGGTTGAATTTGTTGTTTTTATGGAAGTTTAAGTTTGTATGATTCACCCCCCTCTCATCTTGTTAGCTATTGGCATCTGTACTTACATTAAGTATCAAAACTATCAGTATATGTAGACAACTGGTATATGCAGGAATGATAATTGATTTTTGGGCAATTCCACTGACACCAGTTTTGAGATACATCAGAGATCGACAAGGAGGCGAATAGAGGACAATCGGTATATGAGTTGGAAGCAGTTAATACTCAAACTTGTTGCGAATGCTTTTATAACACTTTGGATTGCATTTAAATTCTTAAGTAAACTGGTTAATTGTTTTTACTGGTCTAGGTTTAAAGTGTTATTGTTTTTGCTATCACTGATTCACGCCTCCCCCGCCCCCCCCCCTCTTAGTGCTTTATAAGTCTATCAACTTCCTCAAAATGTATTGTAGGACGTCATTGTTATTACATGGAGGATGGTAAAAAACCATCCACCACTTATCCCAAAAAGTGTTCCTTACCCTTGGTTGTGGCACCAACATATAGGGAACCTCCAACAAATATCATGTATGGATTCATTAGTTCGTGAGTTAGTAAAGAATGCACACAAGTTGGATTTCAATATATATTTTAATTTTATTTGGCCATAGGATGATTTGTTTGCATAATATTGTCTTTGTTCTTCCCTCTTGTTTGATCAAGTGTTGATTTGGCCACTCATAGATACTATGTAATAGATGACTAATTCTAGTGAAATTGCGAGAGTAGACCTATGAGAGTTTGTTCTTGACAGATCTCTAACTTTCCAATTATTTCCTCAAGTTCTCTCTCATTATTTTGTATTTTCCCTAATATATTTTCTTGCATAAGAAAGGTTTAATGTATTTAAGATATTTATGATCCTAACCCCATCTCTTTTTTATGACATATTTGATGGATTTGAGTCTTGATAGATAATTTTATTATGAAACATACTAGGGAAGAGGACTTGCAATCGATCATCCTAACTTTGCATCTTCCAAAATCACACACATCAATTTCAAATCACTCCCAACAATAGCTTACTTGGCAAGTCCTCTTCTTATAACTAAGGTTTTTAGGTCCACATAATCAAATATGATGTCACATCAACATGATTTTTGTTAAGGTGTCCAAAACGACCCTAAAAGATAGATAGATAGTTGTGAACTAAGTCATATTTTATTAGTGTGCTAATGTGACATTGGATGTTTTGTTGCTTCTAAAATATAAGGAATACATTTCATTCAATTTTCAGTACTCATGATCAAGAGTGACAACTTTAAAGTCACAACTAGAATGATTTTATTTTATGCCACTTTTATTAATACAAACAGTATTAAACATTTGTATATACTAACTAATACCTATATAACCCTCATGAAACGACACTATTTCACTAACAATTTTAGCATTTAAGAAATGTTTTATTAATTTTTTATTCAATACTTGATAGAATCTGCAAAGTGATGATTTAAGGCCGCGGCTATTATGGCTCCAAAATGGACCATTCGTACAGTGTGATAGCGATGTGTTAGTCAATCGCAACCGTTTATTGCAAAATCGACTGTGTAAAATGTGCGACTAACACGCATGTTAGTCAATCCGTACTGCCGTTTTGGAGCCAGAATAGACGCGTCCATGATTTAATCAACACAAACTGTTAAAATGTACAATTTTATAAAACCTATGTGAGAAAGAGACCAATAGTCATATAAAGTTCAATTGTTGTACATTCATTACGCCGAAGGCGTCTCTTACTATGGAATGCACCGGCTAACTTTTGCAAATCAATGGTTTACATTTACGTAGAGGCATGCAAGACGATTCAAACGTCTGCCGTCGTTGATCAATTTTCGTCAAATTTTGGTAGCACTTTCCTCACAACTGTATTGATATTATTCTTACCACTCAATGGTGACATACTTGAAATACGATTGTCATGTTAGCGAACTGTTAAATGCCAACTATCATGTCCCAATGTTAATAATGTTAAATTTTATTTTTTTTCTTACCACTTGCTTTATGTGGTAGATCTCTCTATGATTTCTATGTCATATTTTTTACCTCGGGATTGCATTGATCGAAACACCCCACTTTCATAGGGTCAGGAAATAGTATGGTCTTCGATAATTATGAAGGCTTATAGCCATGAGTATTGATTAGAACAAAACAGGTCTCTTGTACTATTTCATGGGCGAGCGAAATGGGGGTTAATTCGTTATTCTTTCATATTTTGTGTTGCACTGTCGTATTATTTTAGTATGGAAAGGAAGGGAGATTGATAATATATTGAAAGGCAATACAAATCAAACGTTTGCCACCATCGATCTTGATAATATATTGCAAGGCAATACGAATTTGTCAGGTTCGAGTTCTGTGCACAACTATATTCGTAGTACAGAATTGATTCTAATATATTGATTTAAAAAAAAATTAAGATTAACTTTATTGAATGCACACATATTTATGCATTACCTACGATAATTAGGGTTTTCCATCGAGAATGGTAATGCACAATTTAAAATACAATTGACAAGTTTTGACTCGAAGGTGTCTGACTTTCACTATTTTTATTTATTTTCCTTCATCGAGTTTACACTGGCAGGTGGGCATTAATATATGTTTCTTGCTAAGATTAGATTCATATTATTATTATTATTATTATTATTAGGTTTTTTTTAAATTAGCATTGAGTACAATTAATAATTTGGTGTACTGTAGTTTGTTGTTATTAAATATGATATATTTTTTAAATAATTTAAATTATATAAATATTAAATAAATAATAAAAATAATTATAATAAAAATTCAAGAATATAAAATAAATATAAATATAATTATATTGAAAATATACAAAAATATTATAGATAAAATAAATAAAATATAATTATATTAAAAATATACAAAAAATATTATAAAAAATAATAGATAATAATCGATAATTGTAATATAATTTTTATAATAAAATATATTTTTAAATAGTTAATAAATAGATGTAAATATTATCTATATATAATTTTTGTTATATCATCTTAGAACATGTATAACATTTTTCTTTGAAAGAATATAATGTTGGTAGTCTATAATTACATTAACATTCTTAATATTTGTAAACACGGATTACATTTAAATGTAACCCATCATTGGCACATGATAATTCACTTCACATGCATAAATTTTTTAATCATGGATCACATGTAAATGTATTGCATAGTAGGCACAATGAAACTCACTTGACGTATGAAGGGTTTGTTAACATGGAACATGATCAAATATAGCCTACAAATTACCTCACATTCTTTAGAATTGTAATAAAATTTGTACTTGTGGATCACATGTAAATGTATTGCATAATAGGCACAACACAACTCACTTGACATATGAAAGGTTTGTTAGCATGGAACATGATCAAATATAGCTTACAATTTGCCTCACATTCTTTAGAATTGCAATTATGGATCACAATCAAATGTCACCCAAACTGGTACCATACATTGTGCTCAAAACTCCCCCATTGAAAACATGTTTTCAAATCTATTCTAGCCATAGATTACACACATTAAGGAAGACAAAGGAAGAAAGAACTTGAGGTGTTCTCTACTTTCCATAAGAATTGTTTACTTAGTCATTAGATGAAGGAGATTTTAATAAGAAGGAAAATACTTACTTTCTTTTCCATTTAGTACTACAATGATTAATTTCACATTAACTGATAAATGATGGCAATATATGAAAAAAAATATAGATAAAACAAGAGTAAGAAAATGCATGAGCAATAATAAATGTAAAAAAACAGAGACTAAGAAGCCAGACTTTAAAAAAAATACATACCAAATGCTACTAGAATATTATATTAAGGAATTTATCTTAAAATGAATCTAAAACTAAAGAAAAACTGACACCATTAAAACATACACATTGTCTTTCTCCCTCTCTATATCTATATATCTCTCCCCATCACTCTCTCACATATACTGTCCTTGTTTCTCCCTCCCTATCCCTATATCTCTATCTTTCTATCTCTCCCATCTCTTTCTATCTCTCCGCCCTCCCCCTCCCTCCCTCCTTCCCTCCCTCCCTCCCTCTCTACCTATCTACCTCTCTATCTTTATCCTCTCTCCATTTCTCTACCCATATATATATCCATCTCTCTCTTTCCCTTGCCATATATCTCTATCTCTCTTTCTCTTTACACATATCTCTATATCTCCCTCTCTCTATGTTCCCCCTATTTATCTCTTCCTCTCTCTATCCATCTTCCTCTATATTTCTCTATCTCATCCTCTCCATCTCATCATCTCTATATCTCCCTTTCTATCTCTCTATCTCTATCTCTATCTCTATCTCTATCTCTATCTCTTCCTCTCCATCTCTCTATCTCTCTCTATATTCATCTTCCTCTTCCTCTCTCCATCTATGATCATCTCTCTCTCTCTCTCTCTCTCTCTCTATATATATATATATATATATATATATATATATATATATATATATATATATATATTCCTTCCAATTTTTTCTATCCCTCTAGATCTCCCCCCCCCCCCCCTCTCTCTCTCTCTTTCCATATCCATGTCCTTCTCCAACTCCATCTCTATCTTCCTCTCTATCACTATGTCCTTACTCCTAGTAATCTCCCTTACTCTTCCCCACTCTATTTATCCCTCTTTCTATCCACCTCTCTCTTTCACTCTCTCCCTTTCTCCCTATTGCAAACATAACATGACCATATTACTAATGGAACCTCCTTTACTACACAAATATATACAAAAATAGACCAAAATGTTGCCCATTTATAAAGAAGAAAAGGAATATTAAGAAGTGAAATTAATTTCTATTCAATTGATACAGTTGTCATGTCAACACTACCACATGCCAAATAAAGTTTATGTATAAAGAAATACAAGTGTATTTTATATTTTATGTTTAACAAAAAATTATGCTATCTTAAACTAAATAAGTTAATTTTTTTTAGTGGAAGTGATAAATATTTAGATATACATAATTAATATGATATTTATTATCTATTATATATTATAATAATAATAATAATTATTATTATATATATATACAGTAATGTGGCATATAGTACATAATATTGTTTAAAATATTAGCTGTGGTCAAAGCTAAAGCTTAAGTCTTAACTTCTGACTGTTGCATATTGAAGATTAATGAAAAGGTGTTTACTGTATTTTTATAGCTACCAAGTCGAATTACATTCATAGATTCTTTCTAGGTTTACTTTATGTTTGTTTTAGACAAGGTTATTAGGCATACAACAGTAAAACTTAGCTTAGTATTGATCGCTAAAGCTTATTAAAAATAAAAATCTTAAATTAAATTAATTAAAAGAAAAAAAATAAATTACTACTCTAGTCTTACTAAAGACACTTGATGCATGATTTATAGATATCTCTTACTTTATCTCCTTATCTCTCTCATCTCTCATTCCTCACTCCCTCCCTATTGCCAACCTATCCCATATATATATGTCTATCTTTATATCTCTCTTCCTTTCTCTTCCCATATATCTCTACCTCTATCTCTTTTTCTTGACATCTCTCTCTCTCTCTCTCTATCTCTCTCTAGAAATGTCTATCCATATCCATCCATCTCTCTCCCTCTCCTCTTCCTAAACCTCTATATTTTTATCTACTTTCCTCTCCATATTCTCTATATCTCCATAATTCTTCTTTTAACGCTCATTCTATAGGTGTCCCATTATCTCTCCATCTCTCTCCACTCTCATATCTCTCCCTCTCTCTCCCTTTCCTAATTTAGAGGTTTTGTTTTAATCATATTTGGATCACTAACTCTCTCTCTCTCTCTCTCTCTCTCTCTCTCTCTCTCTCCTTCTTTCTACCTCTATATCTCTATCACTCAACACTCACTCCTTGTTTCTCCTTTCTTATTTCTATCTATCTCCTCCCACTCTATCTATTCATCACTATCTCTATTACATATCCATATCATCCCTTTATCTCTCACTCTTGCCCCATCTAACTATATCTTCCCATCTCTCTCTCTCTCCCCCTCTATATATATATACCTTTGGCACTTCCTATGTCTTTATATATCTCTCTATCTTCCCTACTCTCTCTCCACTTATCTCTATTTTTTTGCCTCTTTATCCATCTCTTTGTCCCTCTTCCTCTTCCCCTATATATCTTCATCTCTCCCTTTAAACATCTCTTTATCTTTATCTATTTTTCTAACTCTTCCTCTCTCCCTCTATCTTCATCTCTCCCTCTATCTTCCTCTCTCCACCTCTATCTCTAGACATGTCTCCCACTATTTACCAATTTATTTCTCTCCCTCTCTTCTCCTCTTCTTAAACCCTCTATATCTATATCTCTTTACCCCTTTTATCCCCATCTCTCCATATTTATTCTAATCTCTCGCCTATGTTTATCTTGTTATATTTTAATCTCTCTCCACCTCTCTCTATATATTGCATCCTAGCTCTATATTTATCTTTCTATCTTTCCCTCTCTACCCTTATATGTATATTTGTATCTTCCATCTCTATCTATTCCTCTCCCCTATCTCTTTATCCCATGTCTTTATCTCCTCTATCTCCATCTCCATCTCTATCTCTATCCCAATCTCTATCTTGTTATCTCACTCTCTCTCCCCCTTCTCAATATGCAAAAAATAGAGAAAAAAAAAAATAATTATTAACCTTTCACACATTTTCGGCGTGCCCATTGCACACTAAGGTGCAATTGCTAGTTTATGCTTATAATAGCCAGTAGTCACTACTTATTGACAAGCTAGCGCCAACTACTGACCCTCTCCCCTATATTGGAAAAGCATAACAAACAAACCTGGTTAAATGAAAAAAGAATTTTTTAGTACAGCCTAATTTAATTGAAGAACACAGTAAGAGGCAGAGCCGACTATGGGTAGGTGGAGCAGGACTAATTTCGAAGACCAAATCGGCCTGGAAGTTTCACTTAATTTCTACCGCAATCCTCGGTGTTGTCGTTGGTCTGTGATTACGCTGTACAGACCATACTTTAATGAGATAAAGATTTGAACCTGTATTAGGTAGTTTCAGAACAACTATATTTATCAGTTAAGCTTTTTTTTTTGGTCGTTCGATTCTTAAATGATTATAGAGTAGTTCGCCTAATACTGTACTAAGTTACCCTCTCCAAAGCAGTTCGCATTCAATATGGCGGGGACTCTAGAAGTTAGTTAGGTGCGTTCAGAGACTGTCGAAGAGGAGATACGTTTGTTGAGATGGAGAAAATGGATTGAATGGCTTTCGGCGTCCACAAATTTTCTTCTTAAGTTATATACCACTCAATCTCCATGGTTTTAAAAATTCCAACAACGCATTTGATTACCCATCTGGTTTTGCATAAGACAGTAAGGTTTGATAGTTTAATGACAAGGTGCCCGCTATAATTAGGAGGGTTTCATATTTAACAAGAATGATTGAAACCTGCCATATTTAAGGAGAATATTTATGTACTAACTAATCTTGGAGCAACTGGAATACAAAAGTGAGTATATTCTGTCTGATTGTCTTCACACAGTAAGGCAGCTGAGATGGGCATTAAAGCAAGCACAGTGCTTATATTCCTTCTCCTCTTCCATGACTTCCTCTGCATCTCTGCAAAAGGTTGGTTACTGTCCCCTGTTTTCTCATTTTTTATGATATTCCTCGGATTGAATGTTCTTTCTTACTGGTTTTGTTTTTGGTCAGGAGGAAAACATTCTTTTGTGAAAGAAGCCAAGAAGAGCGGGAAATGGACGAAGTTGAAGTACGATTATATAATTGTCGGGGGAGGCACGGCAGGGTGTAGTCTGGCTGCCACTCTGTCTCAGAATATGTCTGTTCTTCTCTTGGAAAGAGGTGGATCTCCATTTGGTAACGAAAACATAACGCAGATTCAAAATTTTCATACAAATTTGCTGGACTATGAATCGCCCCACTCGCCCACCCAGGAAGTTATTTTTGAGGATGGGGTGAGTGTGATCATTTTGTTTTAAGCCCTTTTTCCTTCACAAAGATTGCTAATAATGGGTAAACATACCCAAATTTGAAATCTTCTTATTAGGGTAAACATACCCAAATTTCAAATCTTCTTACTATTTTTCTCAATCTAGGTGATAAGTGCAAGAGCAAGAGTGTTGGGAGGAGCCACCTGTCTCAATGCAGGATTCTACACCCGAGCGAGTCCAAGTGAGGTGAGAGCCATGGGACTAGAGGCACCCCTGGTAGAGCAGTCTTATCGTTGGGTGGAAAGTATGGTAGCCCATCGGCCGCTCCCAAACGAATGGCAGGTTTCAGTGGCGAAAGGTCTCACGGAGGCAGGCGTTTCTCCTTACAATGGCTTCACATATGATCACATCCCCGGCACCAAGCTTGGTGGGACACTATTTAATAGCACCGGACATCGCTCTACAGCTGCTGATATTCTTGTCCAATCTGCCAATCCAAGAAAACTTAAAGTTCTGTTGTATGCAACAGTTCAACGCCTTCTTTTTGCTACCGAAGGTATTTTACAGTTTCTTCTTTTTCTTACCATTCACAAATAATTTTTCTCTATTCATACAGAGCGCAAATCTTTATATTGAAACTTTTTCAGCTGAAAATTCTCTATTCATACAGAGCGCAAATCTTTAGATTGAACCTTAAACTCAACAAAACTTTTACTTTGAGATATTCAATATAAAGGAGCAAAGTAACACAATATTGTTTGCAGGAAAAACGAGGCCAAAAGCGAATGGGGTTGTTTTCAGCAATAGAGATGGGTCTAAGCATCGAGTCCTTTTGAAGGAAGGTAACAGTGAGGTCATAATCTCTGCAGGGGCTCTGGGGAGCCCACAGCTGCTTATGCTGAGCGGAATTGGGCCTGCAGAAGAATTGAAGTCGATGGGAATACGAGTGATAATGGACCATCCTGCAGTGGGGAAGGGCATGGCTGATAATCCCTTGAATTCAGTTTTCGTTCCCACTGCAATTCCAATCAGTATGTCTCTCATTCAGGTAGTGGGTATCACCAAATATGGAACCTACATAGAGGCATCCAGTGGGTTTGGACCCACCGATACGGTATGTCTTAACATTCTTCATTTCATCATGATGTATATATGTATATCTAATTTGCTGTGTGAGTAATCTGTACTTTCTGGTGAAATGCAGAAACTAGTGAAAAATGAAGGAATTATTCTAGAGAAGGTGAACGGTCCACGTTCCAGAGGTTATCTGAGATTGAACAGTACCAATGCTGAAGACAATCCGGTTGTGAGATTCAATTATTTCGAGCACCCGGTAGATCTGCAGAGGTGTGTGGAAGGAATAAAGACCGTCCAAAAGGTCATAATGTCCCAATCTATGAAAAAATTCATCTACCCCAACATGAATCTGACCCAGATCATGAGATCAAGCTTTCAACAAAGAGTAAACCTGATTCCTCGGAAAACAGAGGACTGTGAATCAATAGAGCAGTACTGTAAGGACACTGTCACATCAATTTGGCATTATCATGGAGGATGTCAGGTGGGTAGTGTTATTGATGGAGATTATAGACTGATTGGAGCAGATGGTGTTCGAATCATTGATGGATCCACTTTTAATTTCTCTCCAGGAACTAACCCTCAGGCTACTGTGATGATGCTTGGAAGGTGTGCTTTCTTTTTTCATCCCAACATATTGAGATGTTCTTTTGTTGAATATATAAGTTTCTACAATCTATTAGATTTGGAAGAGTAGTTTATGTATTAGATTGTGTAATAGTTTTTTTATCAATGTTTTGGATCATGTTTAATTTTTTATCATCAGACTGAATGAGTGCTATCAGAACCATGCACTCATTCATCCTGGATCATTAAATATAATCTGAAATGTTGATACAAAATCCACTACACAATCTAATTCAGAAACTGCTCTTCCAAATACTCTTTCTGTTATGTATAAAATAAAATTTATATTTCCTGTGTAGATACATGGGAGTGAAGATTCTGACAGAACGATTGGACTCATTGGCAAAAGTAAATTTGCAGCATCCCACATAGCTTTTATACCATATTCACCATTGATATTCTCTTTATACTGTAGAAGTTGGGTGTGTATTGCACCACTTAAGGTGGTGCTTTCATAGCCTTTCATAGCTTCACCACTCTTACTTTTTGTTCAATTATTAAAATAAATGGCAAGGAGAAAAACACTCCTTAGTCACCAGCCCAGTTGGTGGAGATGGTTCTAAGGTTTATATTATTTAATTAATAAAAGATTTTATTTATTTATTATATGTTTTTATTTTATTTTATTTTTCATATTGAACAATGTTTTTAGATTTGATTTTAAGAGGCTTGCAGCTAACCATTCTATGAGAGATCATCCATGTTTACAAAGTTATAATTTCTAATGGTTATCGTTGAAGTATATTATTTTATTTAATATTAATACAGTTCACATTTATTAATGAGAAACTTATTATTATGGGTCATTAGTTTATTTGGTGGAGATAGTTCTAGCAAATTTAATATGTATTTATAAGATATAATTGTACTGAAATAGGTTCTTGGTGGTCGAACTTAATGTGGAAAAAGAAATTCCACTTTTTAAGTTTCTTACCCATAAATGATATTTTAATTAAAAGATAAAACAATCTAAATAATTAAAATTATATTAAAAGAATGATTTTGATAAATTTTCAAAATGATAGGAGATAATATATTTAGGTTGAACTTTTGATGTTGATTTGTTGATGTGTTGTAATTTGCCATCAACATTTGGAATAAACAACCTTGAATCTCTTTCAATTATTATTGTAACACATTTGATTGTGCCAAGTGGCTAGGCATAAGACTAGGTCACACTACGTAGTATAGTTCTAATGATGTAACCTTCTTTGTTGTCATTGACGCCTTTTTATGATATGCTCACCTATTTTGACAAGAAACAATTGCTATAATAAGAGTAGTGGGGTCTATTGTAGGATAGGAAGAAGACCTTATACTTTCTTGCTACTAATCAAAACCCTAAGGAGTAAGTAATATAGAATTTGTACATGATACAAATAGACAATGTGATATTACCTATTGATAAAGATGTGTGTGAAGTACTATCACACAATTAAATATGATTTGTGTGCAAATGTATTTTTCAAATTTTAGATCTACAATGCTATACTTTCTAGTTGTCATAATAATGACCTAGGATAATCTATAAATGCATAGTCCTAGTTACTTAGCTCAATATATTTGACATGTGAGATGAAAGAGGTAATGGTTAGCTTCCAATAATGTTGTCTTGGGGTTGACATATTATTTTAAATTTGGTGGATTACACTACACTTATTGGCCTAGTCCAATCTAGTAGGAGGTTAAGGAGATTAAACCACTCTCAACAAAGGTTATAGATAAGAAAAAAAATCAATAATGGATTTTGGAGCTCTATAATAATTACCCTTTGGTTACCATTGTTTTTTTCCAATTCACATGTTCTAACTTAACTAATTGAGCATCTTCCATCTAATTTAGATTTGCCAACTTGATAACCTATTTGACCATAATTGTGGTGACAACTCTATACCACCACTCGACCACTCATGATAGATTATGGTAAGCTTCCAAAGGTAAGGTCATCCTTAGACCCAAACCTAATCCTCAAGGGTTAATTCATGATGACCCTACCTATGCATATCACTTTTGGGAATTAGAGGCTCCATGATTGCCACACTAGAGATGGAGATATTTTATCTTCTTCTCATATATGGGATTGCTTAACTTGTTTCTAAGTCATAACTATTTATTGAGATTATGTTTTTAATTTTATCTAATTACAATAGAATGATAATAAATGCATTCAAACCAAGTTTATGTTTTATGCCAACATTAGTATACAAACATACACAAAATCACATAGGTACCATGTCATTCCAACTTTCCTTGTTCATATAATGATTGGAATAAGTATACGTCATTTATACACAACATAACTAACTCTTGATTATGTCACATACATTTAGCTCTTATACACCACACAAGTATAGATTGTGGTTAGCTCAAGCATAAACCACATATACATAGGGTGACTAGCCCGTACTTACACCATAAGTAAACCTAATGATGTAGGCATCTAATGCATACACACATTATGAATAAATTAAAAAACCTTAAAAATACACATTATGGCTAGCTAACAAAATGAATTGGTTTTGACCTTATTGCAAGCATCTAATCCTTCTCTTAATTCACTAACATAAAAACTCATAAATATATCCTATTAAAAAAATGAATGTTGATGCATCTCATTCAGCATTGTAGATCCCATCATTTTTCCTAATCTATAACCACTTATGATGACAAGAAAACATATTTATTGTTGTTATCATTAACAAAGGCATACTTATAACAACTTACACAATATATAGGGCCATTTTACATAAGTATACGATGATTGTCTCACACATAGTGACCAACTAGTAAAAGGCAATGGGTGTGATACCATTGCATGCCTCTTCCATTACCTAGTTTTCCAACACTTACCCTTTTAGTGCATCTTAATTAGAAAGAAATGTTGGTGATCCCATACTAAATTAGGCGATCCATCATTTTCCTTAGTTCTTTGCACTAACTATGATTACGAACAAGCACTTCATACTACCCGCAATCATCATAAATAAGGTGTAAGCATAATAACACACATCACCCAAAGATAGTAAAAGTATTTTTACAACTCATTAATCATCTATGCCATAATACAATTGTATAAATTAGATAATTATGACATCTTATAGTATTACCATAGATCCAAGATTAGTTCCTATATTATCAATCCCTTGGACGAAAATGATAATCAAAATCATGAAACCATAGCTCCAAAAAATTACAACATAGGAGACACATTTCTTATTATACATGAATGCTAATTTTGAACTCTTAAGAGAAGCAGATCTTAACATCTATTTATTGCATGCCATTAGTGAATGCCTATATTAATTGTATGAAATTAGGTAGCTCATGGTATTTGTTTTCTATATGCTACTAGTGAAAGTTAGCTAGCCCTATGTGTTTGGTGTGGAGTCTAATCAGTCTCCAAGTGGGAGATTGTTGATATGTGGCGACTGACCATGCAAGTACTGTACACTTGTTGTGTATCCTCACTTATAAATGATAACACCAACAACACCATCAACTTTCAAAGTGTTTGTACCAGAGACAAAGTTACAACCATAACCAAGCTATTCTAGCTTTCTGGCAAAGAACATAAAATTAAGAGAGCCCTAACCTCTTCATCAAAGTTAACTTTTAAAGAAGACAATTGGTTGGTAATTGTATTAAATCCATTTAAATGATCTGCTATAGATCCTCCCTCACTCATTTTCATATTAAACAAATGCTTCATAAGAAATACCTTATTCGAAGCTGAGGGTTTCTCATACAGTTTAGCTAGTGTCGACATCAAATCTATAGTCGTTGTTTCTTTTGATATATTGAATGCTACAAATGGTGCAAGGCATAACCAAATGGTTCCTAGTGCCTTTCTGTCCAGAATATCCCAATCTTCATTTGACATCGCGGTCGGTTTCTTTGTCTTTCCTTCCAATGACCGCCACGAATCCTTTTGATACAGGTAATCCTGCATCTGCATTTTCCATAACTGATAATTTTGGCCGTTGAACTTCTCAACCTTGAATCTAGTTTCTTCCACTGCTCCCACTCAAATCTGAAAGTCCTTGCCAATTTACAGAAATACACGACTCTGATACCAATTGTTAGGGTTTAGGCAGATCTAGAGTAAATACAAATTAACAATTATATGCAGATACAAACACAAAAGATGAAGAAAAATGCATAACACGAAGATTTTATGTGGTTCACCCAAGATGGGCTACATACACAGAACACAACTGTCCAATCTTTTCTTATTATCCAGTAAATGGGTACAACACCATTACAATGCCCTTTTACATTCCAACCGCTTATAACAAGAAATTTATAAGGCAACACTCAAAGTCAGTTATCTTTTAGGTTTTTTTTTTCAATGTCAGTTTTTCAACAAAAAAAAGATTTTTTTTTCCTCGAGGGCTGCACCCCCGAACCCCTACTCTCGGGGGCTACTGCCACCGAACCCCCGCTCAGGGCCTGGCTTGCCCCCAAACCCCAATGAGGATACAAAACGAGTGTACAATACTTGCATGATTAGTCGCCACATATCAACATCATCAAGTACTGTTTTGAATGTAGAGAACATGGGAAGATCAAGGAAAGAGGAAAAGGCCCTGGGCATGAGAAGTCATGAGGGAAGTCAAAGAAAGGACACTCTCAATCTAGAGGAAGAAAGGATTGCTAGTATAGTGGAAAGCTAGGACATTTAAAGAAAGATTGTTGGTCTCAGAAAAAAAAACAAGGAGATGGAAATGAAGATGACACCAAGGAAGCTAATGTTGCAAGTAATTGATGTAGGAGCATCCCTGGTTCACAACAATCTTGCATCAACCAAAAACATTTTCCTTTCTGTTTTGTTTTCTATTTGCAGTTTTAGTTTTCCTTTCTGTGTGTCTCGGTTTTGGCTCATTGGATCTTGCAGAGTTGGATTCTACTTGAAGACTTGATCATCTCTCTTGCTTTCAGACCGCATCACATTTGGATCACTTTTTGGCAAGATATCGCTACCGGTTTCCATGACAGTTTCTTGTTACCAGATTGACAGTTCTTTGTTACCGGTTGCCTGGAGCTATTCTGGTGATCTTCCAGAACCCATTCCGAAGCTTGCAGAGCCTTGGGCGTTGATTTCGATGTTCCTTGGCGTGTGGCCGACCTTTTCCCACGATCTACGTTTCATCCTTTGGATTTTCTGAAGGAATCTCTTGGCGGAGGCCGACCTTGTTATTTTCATGTTAGGTCTTGTTCTTTGGGTTTTGATCCCTTTTGGGCCGATTGGATTATTTGGATCGATATATATATATATATATATATTTGCAATTATGCTTTAGAATGGAATGAAGAAGAGAATCAAGTAGCTAGTGTAATGCCCACACCCTAGTCGGACTTTTAAAACCCGTTTAACCCTGATTGACTTCCTATGTGGCATTCTTGAATGGTAGATTAACCGATATGCAATGTGTAGTTTAGATAATATAAATAAATTGTGCATACTTATTATTGTGCTTTTGCATCGATTCTCGTGTAAATGTAATTGTTTCCTAACCCTTGAGATAAATCTTGAGCTAACGCCTTCATTGAATATGTATATGTATATGCATGCTTGTATGAATTCATGGGTGCAGGAGATTGCAGGTACAACACCGCTTAGGGCAAGGCTCGTCTCCTTTGGAATTTGCAAGGTTGAGTATGCTCCTTCATCTTTTGAATTCGGATTTAGTGGTCATATAACTCTCGTCTTGCCTTAGCCATGGTCAGGTGAGCATCGTGTGTGGATTCGTGGGGCTTGCTTTTCATTGGGATGCGTGTCGAGAGATTTGGAGGACTTCCTCGATTTGCGTGCCTTGCGCGAGGTAAGTGAGGTTTGTTATCCTAAGTATTAAATTCAAAATTAATGAGTAGGCGTACACAATAGTGATATAGGAATTTAAATAGGTAGCTTCTTTTATATGATTAATCACTAATTTAAGAGATTGCTTTAAATTATTATTGTAGCAAGCTTAAGGTATTTAATTGGGGTTAGTGTGCTCATTTACTCATTTGTAACATTTATGCATTTGTAGTTGAGAAATTTGAATAAACAAGACTCTTGCATTAGATTAGTCATTTATTTAAAAATGTCGCTTTATTATGTTATAGCAAGTTAATTTAAATAGCTAATTTTAAAATAACGAATTTATTGAGTTATGCATTTTAGAAAGGAAAAATTTTAAAGTCATTTGGGAGATAGAATTAAATTACTCATTTCCGCATTTTGGAAGAAAAAAGGGGTAAATTATTATTATTAAACGAAATTATTTCCTTTTTACTTGTAAAGTCGATATAGTATAAAAGTTTGATTTTTTAGAAAATTAAATTAATCAAATGCCCTACCCGGTCAATAGTTTCGAAATAAAAAGTAGGCCTAAAATTTATAGTGAGAAATTAAAATTTAAAAACGCAATAAGAAATGGAAGTTTTTTTTTAATTTTAAAGGGAAAAGGAATAAGAGGTTTCCATTTTTCATCCATTTTATTTTAAAAATAAATGCCAAATTTCGAAATTTAAAATTAGGGTAAAATTAGGGTTTCACCTTTTAACCTAGTTTTGTAGACATTTTGGTGGTTCTTGGCTTTTGGGTCTTTTTTTTTGGAGAAACATGGTTCTTGCAAGAGAGATTGGGGATTTTTGGAAAAGGATGGAGATTTAGAGCAGCAGATTTGGGAGCTCTTCTTCATCAAAAAATCTCTTCCCGGAATGCATTTGGAGGTAGGAATTTTAATCTACCCTTTTGTTTATTGTTATGCTCTCCATGAAATGCTGGAAAAATAGAAAGGAATGCTACCCATGAGTGTATCTTAAGATTTTGTTTTCAGTTGGGTTGAAGGCTTGGTTGTTCTTGGCTTTAAGATTGACCATGGTTTTTGGGATATTTTGAGAAAGAGAAAATCTTCTCCATTTTTAGTTTAAACAATCTGGAAAATTCATTTTATGACTGTAAAAAAAGGGGGTTTTTCTACATTTTCATTTTGGGTGTTTTGTTCATGCTTATTCAACAAAAAAATAGTTCCCAGTTTGCTGTTTATTATGAGAAATCTGGAAAACATATGGGTGATGAATCCCTTTCAAAATGGGAGATTGGCTGGGATGTGAGTTTCTTTCAAAAAAATAATATACAAAATCAAGGAGGTTGCTGGAAAATACCTTAAAACCCTGTTTATAAGATTGTGTGATATGCATTTGGGGGAATTGTTATTGTTTCTTTTTATCTATTTCTATTTACAAATCTGTGTGTTGAAAACAAAAAAAAAAAATAATAAATAAAATAAAACACAAAAAAAATAAAAAAAATAAAATAAAATACCTTACCTTGCCTCTCGCAGCAGGTAGCTTCTGCTACCAGTTGGTAGGCAGCGCTACCACTGGTAGCGATCTGCTACCAAATGGTAGCAGTGCTACCCGAGGTAGCAACCTGCTACCATTGGGTAGCAGCGCTACCAATGGAGGGTTGCGCTACCAACAGGTAGAAGGGGCTGCCAAGGGGAGACCCACGTGGTTGTCCACGTGGGATTCTTTCCCTCTCTTTTTTTTGCAATTCAAAAAAACAGATTTGTTATATTTAGTTTTTAATTAATTTCTTTTATTATTTTATATAATCTTTTAAAAAAAAGGGAAAGAAAGATATGTGTATGTAGTATATAAAAAAAAAAAAGGGGGAAGAATTCTGATTATTAATCAAATTTAAAACTAGTATTAGGGATTTAAAACTAGTCTCCTAGATATTATGAAATTTTAAATTCAGTTCTTATCTTATTAAATTTCAAATCAGCACATAAATATATTTGGATTTTTAGAGAATCAACGCCTAGAAAATCCATACTTTAATGCAAGGTTTTAATTTCATATTGGTTACATCATAATCGAGTTAATATTTATTATTAACATGGAGTAAATAGTGATGGTGGTTTAATAAGAGTTTTAAATAAAAGTTAATTTAGCTAGTATAACGAAGTATCGACATTATTAGTCAGAGCAATATGATAAAACGAATACCTCTACCGGATAATGCCTATGCTGAATTAAACTTCTATTATTGAATTTGGTTATGTAATGGTAAGACTCGACATGATAGTGTTGGTTGCAAGTTGGTCAAGCCCCTAATTAGGAAACCGTCAAACAAGAGTATCCAAGATTGTTTGTTTCTTTTTGTTTGTTATGTTTCGATTTGACCTGCTTTTAAAAGGGATCATTATGTAAATTCCGACCGAGAGGTCTGTTGTATATTGATTTTATTCGCCTAAGTGGCAAGATGTAAAAGACTTATAGATCATGTGTTCCTAACGATATAATGCCAGAGGGGTCTTGCAGTTGAGTAGACCCGGAGATGTAGCCCTTTAGGGGTGAACTCCGAGATCATATCTGTGTTATGCGATGTTTTTGCTTACTTTGTTTTATGTTTTAAATTATCATGGATGGTTGTATTTCTTGCATAAGTGTATGGTGGAAATTTAATAAATTCAAATCTAGGTACATAACATTATTTATCTTGATAAATGTAGTAAATCAGATTCATAAAACATCGTAAAATGTGATTATGACAAAGTATTCAAAATATGTTAATTTAAGTTGTAATAGTGGAAAGAATTTTGCTAGAATACTTCGTTGGGTAAATTTGTTAATAAGCGTGTTAATGGGATGATTGTAAAAGGGAAGCAAAGTTAAAATTTATGTCACAATTCCTAGATTGAAATCTAAAGGATGCACATCATATAAATATCTACTTTATTTACCTTAGTAAATGAATCACGCCATGTTAATTATGTTTCATTACATTGGACGAATTTGTTAAGTTATTTCACGCTTTAATCATAACCAATAACCCTCACCAGATTAATTTGATAATCGTGTGGACTCATCTAGGCATCCATGTTGTATATTGGATGAATATACTTAATAATTCATGTTGTAATTATAATCAATAATCCTCACCAGATTAACTTTATAATTGGGTGAACTCAATTAGATATCCATATTTTAATCCTTATAAATGGAATCCCTCATGATTGCTAAAATTAATCTAAAATGGGAAAGTAATTGATTTGTTGTTTATACATTAAACCTAGTAAAATAATCTCTCTCATATTATTTTCATTTAACAAAAAAAAAAATGCAATAAGATAATTGCATTTTAATCCTAATAGAAGAACGTCATTATGATCTTATTATTCTAATCTTGAAATAATGATTGTCATCTAGTTAACGATACTCTAATTTAAAGGATGCTCTCGTGTGTCCTAATGCATATCCACTTTAATGAAATAAGTCCATTTATTTGCATTATTAAAACTTCAATGAAATCTATGGCTACTCACATTATACCTTTCATAAAAGAACTTCAACTCATCAGTTGGCTACGCACGAAATCAAATGAAGGGACCTCACTCTATTAATTGTAGTTAAGCTTTAAGGAATGAATTTCTCTTATTAACCATGCTTTTAATATTGAAGAAAGATAACAAGTGTGGGTGAATATTTTAAAATCAAATGATGGAATCCTCGTTCTACTAATCGCAGTTTAACCCTAAACGAATGAATCTCGTTACGCATATTTATAGCATTAAAGGATGATGTCAAGTGTGGATGGTTATCTTAAAACCCTAAAGAATGAACTTTGTTATATTTAAATCCCTTGAACCTATTGGGAGGCCTCCTAATGAAATTATGAATTAAAGTGCATTGGGTAATTAACCTCTCGATGGCTTCCTATCCACCCAAGGTAATTGAACGCTTCCTAAAGTTATAAGATGTCAAACCATTGAACACATATTT
The DNA here is from genome assembly GCF_030272615.1 of Cryptomeria japonica. NCBI lineage: Eukaryota > Viridiplantae > Streptophyta > Pinopsida > Cupressales > Cupressaceae > Cryptomeria > Cryptomeria japonica. The sequence continues at coordinate 487,983,898 of NC_081412.1, forward strand.
AATCAAGATCTATGCATTTTCTCGTAATTAAGATATCCAGTTTAATGGATCTAATGACGCAAGTTGAGTTAGGTGTAAGGATTGTAATCGCGTTGGGAAACCTCTTAGGATCATTTAGCCTTCCGCTGTGTTATCTAGTTAGAGATAACTTTAAGATAACTTCAAAACTATCTTAACATTGTAACTTTTCATTAACGCTCTTTATTATTATTATTTAAAAAAAAAAAAAAAAAATTTACACTCTAAATGAGTGTTTTTTTAACTTAAACCCTTAGGGGTTTCCTGGCGGGGCATTACAGCTAGACTGTGCATAGAAGATAGATCTTTCGATTTAAGGTCCTGGTTGTGACCTATTCTACTAGGCTTGTCAGTCAGTATGTTGTAACCTAGTTGGATGTAATCAAATTTCATGCAATAAATCAATCTATTCTGCATTGCCTCCATCATATCTTTGAGTTTCCGTTGTGTTTATTCTTGTTGACTGGTCCAAATTGATCTTTTTGAGGTCCCTCCTCACCGATGTCTTCTTCAAGTGGTATCAGAGCGAAGTTTCGTTTCAGAGGTTGTGTGTCCTAAGATTTTGTTGTAGGGTGGCAGATTGCAAATCCAACCTACAATTGCAGAGGACTAGTGTGAATTGATGGCGCGAAGAGGAACTAGGAATGGTGGAGCGCATGGGAATGCATACCCTGCTGTGATGGAGATGTTGTGAGGAATAGAAGCCCAGTTAGAAGCCATGGAGACAACCTAGAGAAGAGGCCAACACATTGAAGATGTGAGTGAAGATGAAGGAGAAGAAGCCGCGACAAAACAAGTAAACCTACTAGCAGTTGATCTCGATGAAGAAAGGTTTTTAAGGGTTTTTATTAGGGCGAACACTAAACCTCATTTTACCCCATCGGAATATGATGGGAAGCTATATTCGGACAAATTGATGGATTGGATCTTGGAGATGGAGAAGTATTTTGATTTTGAAAACACTGCAGAAGAGAGGAAGGTGAAATATGCTTGTACCCGATTGAAAGGTCATGCATCTCTTTGGTGGGAGCATTTGCAAGTTGATAGACAAAGAAGAGGTAAAGAAAAGATTAAGACATGGGATCAGATGATTGCTAAGTTGAAATCAAAGTTTGTGCCAACGAATTATCAAGTGGATTTGTTCCAGAAGTTGCAGAATCCGAGACATAAGGAATCTAGTGTGAAGGAGTACACCAAAACATTTTACAAGTTGAACATCAGATCCAGACATGTTGATGATGAAGTTGAACAAGCTGCAAGATATTTGAACGAATTTTTCATGTCTATACAAGATGAATTGAGTATGACCAAATTGGAGAGTGTTGAAGAGGCCTACCAATATGCCCTAAATTCTGAAGAGAAATTGAACAAAAGACATGAGTAGAGACAGAGAGGTAGAGGTGGAAGGTTTACCAGAGGAAGATTTAAAGGAGGAAGAGGATATACTAGAGGAAGAGGAACCAATATGATCAAAACAAGTACAAGGAAGTGAGAAAAGAAGGTAATTCATACCAGAAGGATGATAGAAATTTCTACTGGAGGAGAGAGCCAGATGGTTACCGGAATGAGAACTTTGGAACACAAGACAAGAGGACATTAAGATGAACTTGCTTTAAGTGTGGAGGAGAAGGACATCATGCATTCGAGTGTAAGAAGAACAAGGCTACTGGAAGAGCAGTAGTGGTGGAAGAAAACCCCACCGGATCAGACAATAAACCGGAAGATGGAGAATTGTTGATGATGAGGAGAGCATTGTATCATATCGGAGGAGATGAAGAGCTCTAGCAAAGGAAGAATCTATTCAAGACTAGATGTAAGGTATTCGGTAAGTGTTGTAAAGTTGTTATTGATAGTGGTAGTTCAGATAATCTTGTTTCAGAAGAGATGGTGAATAAGTTAAAATTGGAGAGATTGAAACACCCTAAGCCTTACCAGATAGCATGGATTCAGGATGAACATAAGTTGTTAGTAAGTGAACAATGTTTGGTGAAATTGAAAATTGGGAATTATCATGATGAAGACTTGTGTGATATTATGCCTATGGATATTTGTCATCTTTTGTTGGGTAGACCTTGGCAGTTTGATAGACAGGCAATACATGATGGGAGAAAGAATACATACACTATTGTGGCCAATGGGATGAAGCAAACCTTGTTACCTTTGGAGGAGCCTTTGAAGAATGAACTTTGTACAAATGACAAAATCTGTTTAGTAGATGGAAGGAAATTCATGGATGGACTGAGACATGAGAATGTGTGTTTTGCCTTAATTACTAAGAAGACTGAGAGACCAGAACTAGAAGGAAAGCACCCGGAAGAGATAAGAGATTTGCTGACATAATATGAGGACATCATTTCAGATAATGTACCTAATGGATTTCTAGCTATAAGAAGTATTAGTCATTGCATGGACTTGGTTTCAGAGCTAGTTTGCCTAACAAAGCTGCACACTAGTTGGCATCGACAGAGAATGAAGAACTGAATAGACAGGTGCAAGAGCTGTTGAAGAAAGGTTTGATCAGGGAGAGTCTTGAGCCCTTGTGCAGTACCAACAGTATTGGCACCTAAGAAGAATGGAGAATGGAGAATGAAGAATGTGTACCGATTCAAGATCAATAAACAAGATCATAGTGAAATACTGATTTCCTTTGCCTAGGATGGATGACATAATGGACTGTTTGAGTTGGCCAAAATACTTTACAAAGATAGATTTGAAGATTGGATATCATCAAATCAGGATCAAAGAAGGTGATGAGTGGAAGACACTATTTAAGACAAATGAAGGACTATATGAATGGTTGGTGATGCCTTTTGGATTGACTAATGCACCAAGTACTTTCATGAGGCTGATGAATGAGGCATTGAAGAAATTCTTGGGTAAGTTTTTTATTGTGTATTTGGATGACATTTTGATTTTCAGTAAGACAAAAGAGGAGCATTTGTTGCAGTTAAGAAGAGTTTTGCAAAGGTTGAGAGAAGAAAAGTTGTTGCTCAATATCAAGAAGTGTACTTTCATGAAGGATGAGTTAGTCTATTTAGGATTTGTGATATCTGAGGATGGTTTGAAGATGGACCTTGAGAAAGTGAAAGCCATCATTGAGTGGCCTACACTGGAAAGCATTGGGGAGGTAAGATCATTTCATGGATTGGCTAGTTTTTACGGGAAGTTTATCAGAAATTTTAGTTTAGTTTGTAACCCTATGACTGAGACCATGAGAGGAGATCAGAAGAGATTCAAGTGGACCATCAGAGAAAACAAAAGTTTTGAACTGTTAAAGCAGAAAGTGACTGAGAAGCCTGTGTTAGCTTTACCGGATTTCAATAAAGTATTTCAAGTGGATTGTGATGCAAGTGAAATAGCAATAGGAGCAGTCTTGAGTCAACAAGGGAGAGCAGTATCCTATTTTAGTGAGAAATTGAATGATGCCCGAAAGAGATATTCAGTGTATGATCAAGAATTTTATGCCATAGTTCAAGCCTTGAAGAAATGGAGACACTACTTGTTGCTTAAGGAGTTTGTGTTGTATATAGATCATCAAGATTTATAGTATTTGAATAGTTAGAGTAAGTTGAATCAAAGACATATGAGATGGGTAGAATTCTTGTAAAGTTACATCTTTGTGATAAAGCATAGAAGTGGAAAATCTAACAAAGTTGTTGACGCATTGAGTAGGAGAAGGAATTTGCTGACAAAGATGAGAGTGTCAGTATTAGGTTTTGAAGATTTGAAGACCTTGTATGATGAAGACCTGGATTTTGCAGAACCTTGGAAAATATGTAGATAATTGGTTATGGTTGGATTATTTCATTTAGGATGGAATGTTATTCAAGGGAATTTAGTTGTGCATACCTAAGAGTTCCATGAGAGAGAACCTGATAAAAGAGAAACATAGTGGAGGTTTAGCCGGACATTTTGACATTGATAAAATAGTTGCATTGGTAAGTGAGCAGTACTTTTGGCCCCATATTCATAAAGATGTTAAGAGATATGTGCAGAGTTGTGGAGTTTGTCAAGTTGCAAAAGGTAGAAGTCAAAATGTGGGACTGTAAACCTTTGACAGTACTGGTAAGACCTTGGGAGGATATAAGCATGAATTTTGTAATTGGATTTCCTAAGACACCATGAGGGAATGATTCTATATTTGTGGTAGTGGATAGATTTTTGAAGATGGCTCATTTCATACCTTGTAAGAAGACATCAGATGCATTGCATGTAGCAGACCTATTTTTCAAGGAAGTGGTGAGATTGCATGGATTACCTAAAAGCATAGTTTCAGACAGAGACACTAAGTTTGTTGGCTATTTTTGGAGAACACTTTGGAAGAAGATGAAGACAGATTTGAAGTTCACTTCTACTTTTCATCCACAGATTGATGGATAGATAGAAGTTGTTAATCGAAGTTTGGGAAATTTGTTGAGATGTTTAGTAGGAGACAAAACCAGAAGTTGGGATTTAATTGTTACACAAGTAGAATTTGCCTACAACAATTCAGTGAATAGAAGTACCAGAAGAACACCTTTTGAGATTGTTACCAGAGTATATCCTAGAGGAATAGAAGAATTGAGAGATATTACCAGTGAAGACCGGAGGAGTTCAGAAGCAGAAGATTTTGCAGATCACATGGTAAGATTGCATATTCAGGTTAAACAACATTTAAAAGACATGAACAACAAATATAAGGAGAAGGTAGATGAGAAAAGGAGACATAAGGAATTTGACGTTGGCGATGAAGTGATGGTATATGTGAGAAAAGAGAGGTTCCCGGTTGGAACCTATAACAAGTTGCAGATGAAGAAGTTTGGACCTTGTAAGATTTTGAGGAAGTTCAGTTCTGGAAATGCGTATGAAGTGGAGCTACCGGATAGTCTAATTATTTCACCTATATTCAACATTTCAAATCTTCATGAGTACCATGAACCAAAATTCCGCGAGGATAGAGTTGCAGACTTGGAGAAACAATTTCCTCAGAAGGAACCAGATCATATTGAAGAGATTTTGGACAATAGGATTGGGTGTAGTACCCAAAACAGTCAGTATAAGGAATATCTTGTGAAGTGGAAGGATAGACCAGTTGAAGATTCATCTTGGATTTCTCAAGAAGAGGTAGACCGCCTTAGTTTCCCTTTGAACCCAACAAAGTGAGAGACTCAATTTTTCATTAACCCTGGATGTCTGATGCAAAAACATCCTCGGTTCACGACAATTTTGCATCAACCAAAAACATTTTCCTTTATGTTTTGTTTTCTGTTTGCAGTTTCAGTTTTACTTTCCGTGTGTCCCAGTTTTGACTCACCAGATCCTGTGGAGTTAGATTCTACTTGAATTCTTGATCATCTCTCTTTCTTTTAGACCACATCGCATTTGGATCACTTTCCGACAAGATATCACTACTGGTTTCCATGATAGTTTCTTGTTACCGAATTGACAGTTCTTTGTTACTGGCTGCCTGGACCTATTATGGTGATCTTTCGGAACCCATTCCAAAGCTTGCAGAGCCTTGGGCATTGATTTCAATGTTCCTTGGCATGTGGCCGACCTTTTCCCATGATCTACATTTCATCCTTTGGATTTTATGGAGGAATCTCTTGCCAGAGGCCGACCTTGTTATTTTCATGTTAGGTCTTGTTCTTCGGGTTTTGATCCCTTTTGGGTCGACTGGATCCTTTGGATTGATATATATATATATATATATATATATATATATATTTGTAATTATTATTTAGAATAGAATGAAGAAGAGAATCAAGTAGCTAGACTGTGCATAGAAGATAGATCTTTCGATTCAAGGTCCTGGTTGTGACCTATTCTACCAGGCCCGTGAGCTGGTATGTTGTAACCTAGTTGTTACTGGTTGGATGTAATTAAATTTCATGCTATAAATCAATTTGTTCTACATTGCCTCCATCATATCTTTGTGTTTCCATTATGTTTACTCTTGTTGACCAATCCAGATTGATCTCTTTGAGGTCCCTCCTCATGGGTGACTACTTCAGTAATACTTTACAAGATGCCTTGATTCTGTGTTTAGATAATGTTAATGCTTCTTGGGTAATAGATTCAGGGGATTCATTTCATAACACAGACCATAAAAAATATTTTCTAGATTATGTTCAAGGTGATTTTGGACAGTTATATTTGGGTGATGATGAGCATTGCCAGATTGTTGGAAAAGGCAAGATAAATATCAAGTTGCAGAATGGAAATGACTGGTTGTTGCAGGAGGTAAGGCATGTTCCTAATTTAAAAAGAATTTTAATTTCTATAGGACAAATGGGCAATGAAGGTTGTGCATAGTTACCTTCACAGACAATTTCTGGAAGGTCACTAAAGGTGCAAAGGTAGGCACATTGTATTTGTGTACTGGTAATACTTATTTTATCTTAGCTGCTATAGAAAAAAGTTGCTGTAGGGACAACTACAATAGATGTTGCAAGGACAGATTCAAAACTGTGGCACCATAGACTTGGGCACATGAGTTAGAAAGGGATGAAAATCCTTCAGTCTAAAAATTTATTTCTAGATTGAAGCAGATTGATTAACAATTCTGTGAAAATTGTGTTTTTGTCTATGGTAAACATAAAATAGTCAGATTTCTCAAGGTTGGGAAAGAGAAGAAGAGTGAGAAATTAGAGCTTGTGTATTCAGATGTATGGGGATCAACTCAGGTATCATCTCTTTGTGGTCCTTGTTATAATGTTATTTTTATAGAAGATGCAACCAAGAAAACATGGGTATATTTCCCAAAACATAAATTAGATGTTTTTGAAAGTTATAAGAAATTGAAAGCTTTGGTGTAGAATGAGATAGGAAAAAGTTGAAGTGTCTTGAATCTAATAATGGAGGCGAGTATTGCAGCAAAGCATTTGAAGATTACCGATCTTTCAATGGAATCTAAAGTCAAAAAATAGTTCCAAGAACCCCACAAGAAAATGGTGTGTCTGAGAGAATGAATTGGACCATCATGGAGTGTGCAAGGGGCATGAGATTGCGTGCTAGACTGCCCCTACAATTTTGGGTAGATGTTGTACATACGGTTGTTTATTTGATAAATAGAGGACCTTTAAATCCTTTGGATGGTGTCATTCAAGAAGAGGCATGGATTGGTAAAAAGGTAAACTATTCTTTTCTAAAAACCTTTGGTTGTGAAGCTTTTGTCCATGTTGATAAAGAAAATAGGACCAAGCTTGATGCTAAATCTAAAAAATGTACCTTCATTGGATATGGAATGGATGAATTTGGTTATCGGTTATGGGATTTTAAAAATCAGAAAAGAATTATAAGTACAGATGTTATATTCAATGAGAAGGTCATGTATAAAGAACAAATGCAGGAAAAGAAACATGAACATGTCAAAAAGGAATATGTGGTGCTGGATGAGATTCCTAAAAATAAATGCCATTAGTACCTGATGCTCAACAACAACAAAATATCCCACAAACTCCCACAAGTGTTAGGCATTCTACGAGGTTAAGTAGGCCTCCTAAAATATTTTCTCCTTCTTTGTATTCTATTTTATTAACTGATTCTGGTGAACCAAAAGGATATGAAGAAGCAATGCAGGTGGATGCCAAACAACAGTGGGAGCTAGGCATGAAAGAGGAAATGGATCCCTTGATGAAAAATCAGACTTGGGACCTAGTCCCATTACCTGTAGGAAAAAGAGCCTTGCCAAATAAATGGGTTTATAGGCTAAATGAGGGGGATGGAGGACAAACAATATATAAGGCCAAACTTGTGGTTAAAGGTTTTGCACAAAAAAAGGGTATAGATTTTGATGAAATATTTTCTCCATGTTGTAAAAATGACTCCAATTAAAATTGTTCTAAGTCTTGTGGTTGCATAAGACTCGCATCTTGAACAACTAGATGTCAAAACAACTTTTCTCCATGGGGATTTGGAGGAGGAAATCTACATGCAACAACCACATAGATATGAGGTCAAAGGTAAGGAGGAGTTAGTGTGCAGGTTGAAGAAGAGTTTGTATGGCCTAAAACAAGCACCCCGACAATGGTATTTAAAATTTGATAGTTTCATGGCTGAACAAGGTTACCACAAATGTCATTCTGATCATTGTGTTTATTTTAAGAGATGACATGCTTGTTGTTGGGTCTAACATGCAACATATAAATGAACTTAAACATAAATTAGAAAAGTCATTTGCTATGAAGGATTTGGGTGCAGCTAAGAAAATCCTTGGTATAAGGATTTCACGGGATATAAAAAATAGAACATTAAATTTGTCCTAAAGTGAGTATATAAAGAAGGCATTGAAAAGATTTAACATGCAAAATGCAAAAGCAGTTGGTACACCTTTGGCTAGTCATTTCAAATTGACTAAGGAGATGTGTCCAAAGACACATGAAGAGGTAAATAAGATGTCTAACATCCCGTATTCATTAGTTGTTGGCAGTCCAATGTAAGCGATGGTATGCACATGGCCAGATGTTGCACATACAGTGGGAGTTGTGAGCAGGTACATGAGCAATCTGGGAATGGAACATTGGAACGTTGTCAAATGGATTCTCAGGTATTTGAGAGGTACTTCTAGCAAGGCATTATGTTTCAAATGATCAAATGTTGCTCTATGAGGATATGTTGACTCCGATCTGGTAGGTGATATTGATACAAGGAGGAGTACTACAGGGTATGTTTTTAGTGTAGGGGGAACTGCAGTTAATTGGATTTCTAGACTGCAAAAGGTTGTTGCACTTTCAACCACTGAAGTTGAGTATGTAGCTGCTACCGAAGCTAGCAAGGATATGATTTGGTTACAACGTATACTGATAGCCAGAGTTCCATTCATCTTGCAAAGAATTTTTCTCTTCATTCAAGGACAAAACACATTCAACTGAGGTACCACTTCATACGGTCTGTTTTGGAGGATGGCCAGTTATGGCTTGAGAAGATTCACACAACTGACAATCTTGCACATATGTTCATGAAGGTAGTCCTATAGGATAAGCTTATTTCCTCCTCAGTTTCTCTCGGCATTTTTGACTAAACATCTTGAAATTAAGAAATAGCCGAGTCCAGGAGTTTTATCCAGTGGGAGCTGCAAGTTTACCAGTGTAATCTAGGATCAGTCTCCAAGTGGGAGATTGTTTGGTGTGGAGCCTGATCAGTCTAAGTGGGAAATTGTTGATATATGGTGACTGATCATGCAAGTACTGTACACTCATTATGTATCCTCATTGAAAAACTGACATTGAAAAAAAAACCCTAAAAAATAACCGACTTTGAGTGTTGCCCTAAAAATTGCTTGTTATAAGCATCTGGAATGTAAAAGGGCATTTTAATGGTGTTATATTGATTTACTAGATAATAATAAAAGATTGGACGATTGTGTTACGTGGATGTAGCCTATATTGGGTGAACTATGTTAAATCTCCGTGTTATGCATTTTTCTTCATCTTTTGTGTTTGTATCCACATATAATTGTTAATTTGTATTTTCTTCGGATTTGCCTAAACCCTAACACTAAGTTACAATTGAATACTTCTTTTAGAAGAGAATGCAAGCCCTAACTCATGCCATGCTAGATCAACACTAATTTTATCTATATGTGGTTTGTTGGTTTTATGATTTTGGTGATCGCCTCAAGATGAGTTAAATGAGTTAGTTTAAGAGGAAACTTGTCCTCTATCATGCACTTGTAGAGTCCTTGCTCAACCCTAGTTGTGATTCCAAAAAGTCAACTCCTATAGAAGTATCAATTCAATATTGTGACATTAATGGTACAAGAACAATAATTTGAATAGGCTTTATAGAGTATAAGAATAATGAGTTGTATCATATGAAGGGTTTGTTACAAGTGCAGTTGTCGTTGCACCAAAAGATCAACCTATTAATGCCTGATACAACCACTAGACTTATAGAATCCATAGGAGATGGTTAAGCCATGTCACAAACTTGATCGCTATGCTACATAGCATAAGGAGACCAAGGGCACACACCTTGCAACAATCCCCCCCAGTGCAAGCGAGGGGTTTGAACCTGTGACCAAGCTCTGATACCACCTGTTACAAGTGCAGTTGCTATTGCACCAAAAGGTCGACCTATTAATGCCCTATACAACCACTAGTCTTATAGAATCCACAGGAGGCGGTTAAGCCATGTCACAAACCCAAGCGCTACACTGCACAACACAAGGAGACCAAGGGTACACACCTTGCAACAGGATTTACACCATAGTCTAGTTGATCTAGATACATTAGCCTAGAGGTATCCATTACACTATACAATTAATGTAGAGGTCTCAGGATCAATTTACCAACACATACGTAAACAATGAGCACACATGAGCTAGTCTCAATCTAACACACACACATATATAATAATACAGACTCATTATGAAAAAATTCCATTCACTTCATTCAATTATTATTAAAATACATTAATTATTAAACATGATTAAATCCAAAGATATAATATTAGATAATATTCTACTTTCAAGTACATACATTTTTGGTTTATTGCAATCTATAGGCTTAACACACAAGTATTCACCAAACAAACATCACTATTGTATTTGGCACCAATTTTCGATGAATGTTTGTTGAAACATCGACAAACTATTGTCGGATTACCGACGAAATGCTAAAAAAAATTCGTCGCTTTTCCGACGTGCCGTAATTCGTCGAAACCTTGACAAAGAGCCATTGAAAAATGCCACCAAAAATGGGACCGGTTTACGTCGGAAAAGTGACGGAAACTTTGTCCATCTTGCGATGAAAAAAACCACAAAGATTGCAAAATGTCTCTTTCTGAATGTCGAAAAAGTGCCAAAAGTTTGTCGCAATTTTGACGATGTAGAGCATATATTACAACATAAACATCATCGTGCTTACAACGACTTCGTCAGAAGTTTTTTAGTAATCGTCTCGATTACGACAATATTGAGCATGTCATTGCGACGAAAATATCGTTGCACATATAGCGCACTTGTTGGAATTTTGTGGTTGTTCATTCCAATTTCGACAATGTGTAGCAAGCCTTTACGACGAAAATTTTGTCGTGCATATAGCAACTTTGTCGGATGGTTTAAGGGGTTTGTTGGTATGTGTTCATCGAAATTATGACGAAAACGCTCTGTTTAAAAAAAAAAAATCGTTCAAATGAATGCTTTTGCAAAAATATAATAGAATATATTAATATAATATAATAGATGAGTAAAAGCACAAAACTATGTCACGTTTCAGGCCAACTTATCAACACAAGTGAATTTAAGTAATTCTAACCAAAAATTAATTTTAGTCAAATATATGGTCTATAGAGATTCATTATAGCTATCTTATATATGGGCCACAATTTTTTCAATTGGAATTGTCTAGTAAATGTATATTTTATACCACTTTAGGTCTAATTACCAAAAAAAATAAAAAAATAAAAACTAATGTTTCAACAACTCCTACTCTTATAAATAATATTTTTTTTTGAAATGTAAAAATACCCTTTTATAGATTTATGAGTAAATTTTCTAAAATATATATCTCTTAATATTTTAGTTAGTTTTTGTTAGGCCCAATATGGAAAGCTAATAAACTGAGAGGGGAGGGGTGAATCGGTACTCCAAAACTTTTCTTGATTAATAAATTTACTGCTATGCATAAACAGAATAGTGCAGTAACATAAAATAAAGTTAAAACAAATAGATAACAATCATACATGATTCACTCCATAGCACATATATTTTGGTTACGTAGAAACTCTTGGTTAGAGAGAAAAACTGCGGTGGGGATGGCACCCACAACTTCACTACTGCAATAATAAAGAGTGCTTGGTTAGAGCTACATTTTAGCTAATTCTGATAGCTTGCCCTATTAGGAGTAACAAGATTTGTTAGATCTACCTTGCTAAAGGATTTTACAACATTTAATTTGAATTTTGCACCTGGTTAGAGGCTTTACAATTTATAGACTTGACTAGAGTCTTTTACCCTGTTAAAGGTTTCTCTTTCAAATTCACAATATTACAATAAAATCATTACAAATATCTGCAACTTTACATCTGAAATGTTATAGCAGATTCTATGTGCTCAGAATAAGATTACCTTGCTTATAGCATACCTCGGTAACCCATATAGTAACTCAGTAAACCCTTCTGTTTACTTTGTTCTTTGACTGTTCTCTGAAAACCTTCTCGGTGACCTCTGTGTCTCTGTAACAGTCTTCTTACACACATACATACACCCTTAACTCATGCTGTATAAATAGATCTCTTAAGACGGTGATTTAATTCATTGCTTCGATCTTACAAACAAGATTCCTCGAATGAATAACTATACAAAATATTTCATTGGTTAGATTGATCTCAGAATCATACACAATCTTCTAGTGCAATTTCCAATGTGATAACGGTTAGATGCGCCTCGATCTTGTAACACATTTTCATATGCATGTCCAAGTTCAATGTATCTGGTAACACGTTTCATTCAGTGTATATCAACTCGGTGTGTCATCTTTGCTGCTCGATAGTCATAAAAAGATACTCGGTAGACAGCTCGGTGTGTACTGCGTTCTGTGACTACTTTCTTCTGTAACCGACTAGACTGTACATACCAACTTCTCTGAGTGTACCGACTGCATGATTCAGTAGAGTTAACCAACTAGAGTATATAGTATGACTTTGAATATAGAAACTAATGGCAATTTGATAAGTAGTAACAATCTCCCCTTTTGACATTAGTTGAGATGTTTGACAAAAACTACTTTCAAAGTCATAACTCAAAAATCTATATACTTTGCAAAATGACTATACTTGACAGTATATACAATAGTCAATGAAATAGTATATTCATATATACTCCCCTTATCATTATACTATACTTAACTTTGATTTTGCATGCTCAGTTCTGTGCTTGTGTGCTCTGCTTATTGTCCTTGAATACTTTGCATACTTTGCTCGGTATACTCCCCCTATATACAATACTCTGAATACTATATCAAAACTGTATCACTCCCCAAATATATAGTATCACTCCCCCTTTTTGACAAACATCAAAAACTTAATTTCCATCCGGGGGTGGTAACTAATCAAAAATGGATTTATACTTCTTCCAGGCATCGGTGAGTGCGACAGAGAGTGCATCTTTGACACTTTCCATTATAGAATTTTGTGCTTGAATATCAGCCAATAGTGATATTAAGCCATCAAGAGTACTTCTCTCTTGTTTAGTAGATAGGCATGTAGCTCGGTTAATCTGTTCTTGAACTAATGAAAGATGAGGAAGGAATAATGTCTAGAGTGTCATTATATCCATCCTGATCTTATGTTCTTCATTTCTTAGTTCCAACTGTTGAGCCATTAGCTGTTGAAGCTTGGTATAAAAATTCTAAACTGAATTGGGCTCTGGGGTCAACTTATTTGAGAGATCGGTGATCTCTTTCTCAATTGCATTAGTTTTATTCTTGATATCTTTAATGAATATGGAAAATGTACAAAGTTTTTGAAATAAATAAAGAATATGCTTGACTTGAGGGGACAACTCAGGAATGAATTTGACAAGTTTGACTTTGCCAATAGCTAGAGCTTTTTGTACCTCTTCTATCATTTTTGTAGTAAGCTCCTTGTCTTTTAGCTTGCTCAAGTACTCAGATGCATCAACTCCGGATGTTTCTATTTGATTAAGGAGTTCATCCAGTTGAATGTGGATGGCTGCATCAGTTGACACTGTAGCTGTAGGTAGCATATCAGATAGCAGTGTCTTCACCTTCTAAAGTACTTTATTCTTCTTTTGTATGGCCATATGTTTTTCTTGTTCAGCCTTTGCTTTGCATAGTTCACCGAAATCAATGAGTGCTTGCCCCTTTAATTTTGATATATCCACATTGGGCAACACTATCGGTTTAGATAAATCAACTTTGAAACTATGCTTTTTCACCTTCTTCTCTTTACCTTTGGTCGGTTGGACCAAGACAATAGCTTGAGATGTTTGTTGACCCTCAGTAGGTTGCTCGGTAGAGACAATACTTTGGTCGGCACCTGTAGCTGATGTGGTGTCTTTCGGTGTCTTGGTACTGGGTGTCTCAGCTGCTACATTTTCAGTACTCGAAGGTGCTTCAGAGGTCTATCCTTGAGTAGTCTCTTCTCCTGTTGTAGACTTGTGACCTTCGGTGCCTTGTGCTATATCTTGAGGAGCTTCGGTAGATACAAGTTGATTGATTGGTGGATAAGGCTGAACTTGTTCTAAAACGGATTCACTAGATACAAGTTTTGCATATGTAGTGCCTTCTATCATTTCCTGCTCCTGTTCCTCAGTATCCATGACATCTTCATCAATTTGAATAGTGTCAGCCGGGTCTTGCTCAGTAGTATCAGGACCTTGCTCAGTGACATCAATGATTTCAACTTTAGATTGTTCATCGGCATCCTTGATTTTGAAGATTTCCTGCCATTTTGCTTTTGTCTCATTCTCTACATCAATATATAGACCATTCATTAATTTTAAGGCTCTCTGTTTGACAAGAAATTTTGAATTGTACGTTGTCAAATGTTCCTTTATTTCTGCTACAGACATATCAGGAAATAGATGGACTAGACTTCTTTCTCTGATTTGTTTCTCTGAGTCCATTGCATATTTCCACCTGTTATCAATATGCAAGTAAAGTTCATTTGGAAGTGACTTTACTAGTTCTAATGGAGCTAGCCGAAACTTTAGAAGTGTACAGATGACAACTTCTTCAATTTGTCTCTTCTCATCATTATTTCTTGTTTCATACTTGACATATCTAAAAGAACCAAATCTGCCATATTCTTTTAGATTGGCACATAAGTTTTCAACACTATGTATATTTACCTTCTTGCTCTTGACAATCTAGAATTTGTTGGCATCCTCAGATTCTGTATCACTAGACTCTTTTGCCAAAATGAGTCTCCGAGTAGATTTCTTGTAGGTCTTGGTTACTTTGGGAGTAGTAACACTCTTTTGTTTCTTACTCGGTGATGCAGCTGATGCTCTAGTGTTAGGTCTCTTTGTTGGAGGAGTCAATAGGGCCTTTGAAGTGTCCTGTTTCTTTCTTTTCAACACTTTACCCTTAGGCAATTTGGTGCTCAGTGTTATTGCTACCTCTTGAGCTTTTGATTCCTCTTTGGTGATGGCAAGAGTGCCTTTGATAGGTGTGGAGGAATAATCTTCTCCAAATTTCTCCGTTAAAACCTTTATCATCTTTGTTGCTTTTCTTGTAGCTTTGGGTACTACAATGCTCATTTTTACTTTTCCCTTCACCTCTTCATAGGTTCCATATCTCAGTTCGGTGGCATGCCTTGGTAATGTGAGAAATGCATCAATTTGTTGTTGTGTGATGTCAAAGTCAATCTCATAACCCATAGGTGGCAAAGATTGAGTCCTCGGTTCCACAACATTCACATAACAGTAATGAGTATCTACCTCAAAGCATATATCATCTTTATATTTCTCCACTAGCTGGGGTGGAATTCGGTACTTGTTGTGCATTTTCTCTTGAAATTTACTAAAGTAATCATCCATTATATCATTGAAATTATCACCTAGCTTCTTGATAAAGTCATTAATCTAATGGGTGATTGGTCGGTGTAGCTCCCAAACTACTTTACCAACTGATGGAAAGAATTTTTCAAAGTAGAAAAACGTGCATACAAGAAGTGAACCAAACTTTAGTGTATTTTCCGAGTTGTTCTTCTTTGGCTTCCTTATTGTGTTTAGGTTCTCAAACAGGTTCTTTTGTAACAGTTCACATAAATCAACTTTCATTCCCTTTTTCACAATTTTATAAGCTATGTCAACTGCGGCATAGGGTACACTGTTTTCCCTTGCAGATTGGAAGAAATAGTAACCAATTACTCTAATGGCAAACTTAAGTTCTGCATCAGTGACATTGTCCAGTTTTAATCCTCTGTAATCAGATTCTACTCCGGTTAAACTGATTAATTCCTTTTGTGATATCATCTTTTGAGCTTGTGCATGATCATAGATAGGATAACCGGTGATCACATGAATGATTTCCTTGGTGATTTTGAATGGTTGCTCTTCTAGCCACATGAAATCATCATGAACTCTACTTAAAACAAACTTGACCCATTGGGGCTTGAACACATGAGGGTAGGTTAGGGCTTCAGTCAATCCTTTGATTTTGATGTGTTCATACTTGCTGTTTAATACACCATCAGTACATAATTCATCATAGGTGTCTCTTATCTCAACATGACCGATTTCTTCAACATGGAATTTGGTGAAGAATCTCACATCTTCAACTAACAAGACTCAATCCGGGATGAGTGAAAAAGTGGTTTTGTCATCCGGTTCAGAGGCGACTTTAGGAGCCAAAGTGTATTTCAGTGAGGGCTTCTCTACATTTTTAACAACTATGGGATCTTGGATCCTGGGTGCCATTGTAGATTTCAGGTAAAACTTAGCAAACTATCCTTAGGGTTTGATGGTTTACAAACGCCAGACACTTCACACTCAGCAGATAATAACAATTTGATAAGATCGGTAAACCAGCTTAACAATGCGATGAGATTTGATGTAAATACCTTGGATTCACTTTGAATGAGGTTTGATCGCCTTGATTCGCTCTGCTCTGCTCTTTCGAAAACTTTGGTGAATGTAAATGACCGCGAAAATAATTTTAAGTACACAAAATACCTTATTGGGCTCCGTGCGGGTTAGGTCAAAAACATTAAATGCACTCGATTCACCTTTAACTGATTTACTCTCTTTTTTTGTTTTAACCGAGCAACCAAATTTCCTTCATTTACCGACTTGACAGGCTTCCTGTAAAGTACTTTTAATAGAATTTCAAACTTACTAATGCATCTTACCTATGCAGATTTTGAATTTAGTACAAATAGAATAGGAACTGTTATGATTTTAACCTTCAGAGAATGCAGTCCCTTCATACCTTTACTGATTAATTTGGAATAGGTGCACCTAACTCGGTAGGTAAGGTGCTTTCTTCATTTGACACAATTTCCTTCTTTTTCCAAATCATCTTTAATTTCTCTTTTATTTCTTCAGTGTCTCCTCTAGGTTGATCTCTGCAATCTCCAGCTAAATGTCCAACTTTGTGACAATGAAAACATGCCATACCAGGATTTCTCCATGATCTTCAGTTGTTCATTCCAAACCTTATAAAACAGTTGGCACTAATATGTCCATATCTTCCACAACATTCGCACCATATCCTTGTATTGTAATCCCATGGTACTGCTGCATATTGTCTGTAAGGATCTGTGAAAGTTCGGTAACCTCTAGTGTTTGCTCAGTGTGCAGACCACTTGTAGTTCTTTTGCTTAAGCCAACACTTCTCAGTACTATGTCCATATCTATTGCAGTTTTTACAAAACCCTTTGAATTTTGCCTTCTAATAGTTGTTAATAGACTTTGTCCTACATTGATTAGATGTGTGACCATATTTATTGCAATTGTAACAATGATAATTGGACTTAGTGATATTCGGTTGCTTACCTTTTCTGATTTGGCATATGTTGGTAGTGTGACCTTGATTTCCACAGTAGTAGCAAATAGGCTTCTTTCTTTTGATGTTATTCCTTTTTCCAGCTTTCTTTGATGATTCTCCTCTCTCGGTAGTATGAATTCCTTTCTTAGTAGAGTCTTTTCCTTTGTAACCGAGTCCTGCATCTCTGTTGGGTCTTCTTGTATTCAGTTGCTCATCCAACATCTTTGATGCTTCATAACTCTTCTTCAATGTTTCTTTGGATTTCTTCTCTGTTTCAAGTTCATTGGTCAGCCTTGATACTTCAAGTTTTAATGCTTGATTCTCATCATTCTTCAGAATTGCTTCATGATGTGCATAACCTAGTTGATCTGTCATATTTTGTTGAATCCTAGTCAACCTTATGATTTCATCATTCTTATCAGATACTAAGACTTCAAGTTGTTGTTTCTCTCTTTGTAGATCTCTTGTTTTATCCTCAGCTGTCCTGAATGCATCTAGATTTTCAGTCATTTGTGTGCTGAAATGTTCATGATCTCTTTTCATTGCTTTTAGTTGATCAGCCAATGCCTTGTTCTTTTCTTTCAATACTCCAATCATTTCTTCAGTCTCTTCAGATATACTGTTCTCAGATGATGTCTCAATTTGTTCCACTAACTCTTGAGAATCCTGCAAATCATCAGATAATCTTCTTCTTACTTTTAGAGATTTTTGCATTTGCCTTTTCATGTCTACAATCACTTGATTAGCATGATCCAACTCTTCTTGCAGATACACAATCCTCCGAGATTGTTTGTAGCCTTCCATTGATAAGATCTTTCTCTTTAGGTAGTTAAACCCTTTTCCAAGATTCAAGCTCTGATACCAATTGTTAGGCCCAATATGGAAAGCTAATGTACTGAGAGGGGAGGGGTGAATCAGTACTCCAAAACTTTTCTTGATTAATAACTTTACTGTTATGCATAAATAGAACAGTGCAGTAACATAAAATAAAGTTAAAACAAATAGATAACAATCATACATGATTCACTCCATAACACATATATTTTGGTTACGTAGAAACTCTTGGTTAGAGAGAAAAACTGCGGTGGGGATGGCACCCACAACTTCACTATTGCAATAATAAAGAGTGCTCGGTTAGAGCTACATTTTAGCTATTTCTAATAGGTTACCCTGTTAGGAGTAACAAGATCTGTTAGATCTACCTTGCTAAAGGATTTTACAACATTTAATCTGAATGCTGCACCTGGTTAGAGGCTTTACAATTTATAGACTTGATTAGAGTCTTTTACCCTGTTAAAGGTTTCTCTTTCAAATTCACAATATTACAATAAAATCATTACAAATATCTGCAACTTTACATCTGAAATGTTATAGCAGATTCTATGTGCTCAGAATAAGATTACCTTGCTTATAGCATACCTCGGTAACCCATATAGTAACTCGGTAAACCCTTCTATTTACTTTGTTCTTCAACTGTTCTCTGAAAACCTTCTCGGTGACCTCTGTGTCTCTGTAACAGTCTTCTTACACACATACATACACCCTTAACTCATGCTGTATAAATAGATCTCTTAAGACGGTGATCTAATTCATTGCTTCGATCTTACAAACAAGATTCCTCGAATGAATAACTATACAAAATATTTCATTGGTTAGATTGATCTCAGAATCATACACAATCTTCTAGTGCAATTTCCAATGTGATAACAGTTAGATGTGCCTTGATCTTGTAACACGTTTTCATATGCATGTCCAGGTTCAATGTATTTGGTAACATGTTTCACTCGGCGTATATCAACTCGGTGTGTCATCTTTGCTGCTCAGTAGTCATAAAAGGATACTCGGTAGACAGCTCAGTGTGTACTGCCTTCTGTGACTGCTTTCTTCTGTAACCGACTAGACTATACATATCGACTTCTCTGAGTGTACCGACTGCATGATTCGGTAGAGTTAACCGACTAGAGTATATAGTATGACTTTGAATATAAAAACTAATGGCAATTTGATAAGTAATAATAGTTTTTATATTTTATATTTTATTTTTATTGAAAGTAGGTCATTAGCACTAAAATATAAGATTGATTATCTTGTAAAGGAAAAATACTAAAATTTATCTAAAAATTTTGAAAAAAAAAAATGCACTAGAGAAAAGAGTCTATGTCAAGATGATATAGTTCTTTTCTAATTTGGATAAATAATTAAGAAAAAAGGTGATGCCAAATGGAAAGAGTTATATTTCAGTACATGAAACTTCTCACAATATATATACATAAAAAATAGTTAAAAATATATTTTAGCACTAAAGTTTCAAGTTATCAATATACACAAAAAAATTGAAGGAAAAAGGTAAAATTTACTATATAAAGTGTGACACCTTGTGTAACTTCAATTTCAACATTTTTTCAGCAACTAAATTATAGTGTTTACTTTATAAGAAAGTAATTTTTTAATTTTTTTAAAATATTACAAACATAAAATACAAAAAAAAAAAATACATTTTATTTGTTTAAATCATTTCAAAATTCAAAACATATATTTCACTTTCTATTGATTCAATTTAAAAAGTTGAATTAGCATTGGCCATTTCCTTTATAAAAGTGTGACACAACTTTGTGCTTTTACCCAGATTACAAAAACTGGTTCAAAGAGCATACTGGGAGGAAAGAACCAGAAAGAAAACCTTCGATTGTAGCTCGAGTTGATACCTATTCTAAAATTCCCTATAGCTAATCCTATACAAATTTCTGTGCATACATGACCAAATAGTTCAATTGACCAAAATCACATAGTGATTCTATATAAAACAAAATGGCTAGTATATCAAATGGTTGAAGTTGATAAAATTGTAAAGGATGTAGTCGCAAAATAGTCTTCACATATTAACCGCACAATTTTTTTTTATCATAATTATTTTCAATCTTCCATGGCTTGCATGTCAACTTCATTTTCATCCTATTGCTCTTGAGGGAACCCAACTTGTTGTGTAGGCGGCATTTCTGAGTTGCTGGCTGTTTGTAAATCATCGATATTCCCCGTTCTTGGAGGGTTATTCAGGTCCAAGATTGGAGGCTGAAGGTTGTCATGAGCATTAGGACCTTGATCACCTTGGGATGGAGAAACATTATCCTAAACAAGAGGATTGTGAGCAGCTAGATTACGTTGAGTAGGGGCAGAGTCCGCATTCTCATGGCATAACAGGAATAAGAGAGAATTGACCTTTTTATAAACTCTTTCTATCATATCTTGTCCAATGAACCTGCCGTGTCTATTGAATGCTTTCTAAATGAACCTAATACTTTGCATTTCCAAAGTATGTTTAATATAGTCATACACTGAGATATAAGGATGACCATCGAGGAGAAAATGACGGGGAAAAAGACCCCCAATATGTTCTTTCCCTCTCCAAAGATCATAATGCTGGACCGCATGCAATAATTTGTTACCAAGGATGAATTCTTCTCTTACAACCCTACTTGCATTTAGCTCAACATAATTGGACGATTGAAGCAAATCTAGGGCATTTGATAAAAACATAAAAAGAAACTGAGAAGGGAAAATGATTCTTCTTGCCTGTGGGAATAAAATTTCTTCCCCAATTAGTCGTTGCACACATTTCTAAACCTGAGAATTGTGAACTTTAAACACTTGCCCTAGGATTTCATCCAAAATATGGTCTATGAAAGGTATTTCCTAGTGTTGAACTGAAACACTCACCCTGTAGTTTCTCAACATATACTTCATATGTGCCAAATGACAGCTTGAGCACTAGTGAGTTGTTTGAATTTTGCCTTTATTTGAAGAAGATGAAATTTGTTGCATTTGGAACAAGGCATATAAAACAGAGTGATTCACACCCTTTTTATCATCTTTATAACTGAATACAGGAAGCAGAGTATAGCTAGGTGTATTTATTAAGTAGTTGTTACGGAAAAAGATACCACCTGTTTCTTGAACCTTGAGAAAATATGAAAACTTACGGAAGCAAATAAGACATCACAAGTGGCAATCCCGCATGCATCATAGGCTTTGAAGTGGTATGGAGCACAAATTAATACTTGTGAAATCATTTCGCGCATTACATCCTTTACATAAGAAAAGGCCTTTCGCACATGTATTCTTAGAACTTCAATGAATATAAGTACACATACATCTTTTCCCCCTGCCAATTATAATTGCTATTATTATCAATAAAAAGAATGCAATATTTAAAGCTTGCAATATAATGATGATCATCCTTGATAGTTACCATTCCTGTGAGAGCAACATTTATGGTAAGTTTCCTAACATTCATAAGATATATCGCTTGTTAGTTTCCTTTCTTTGTTAAACACAATTTCTCCTTCACAATGTCTTCCAGGTGAGGAAATAGTTTTAAGTCAATGCCATCAATTGTCGAGTCTACTTCTATGTTATTGCACCCCATATTTTCTAGGTTGTCAGCTAACCTATTGCCTTCTCTGTAAGTGTGTGAGATACTGTATGATTCAAAGGAATCCAAGAGAACCCAAACTTGTGTCAAAATATATTGAATGTGCCAATTAAGAACAATCAAAAGACCATTCCTTACATAATGAGATATAATAACGTTCTCTGCTCTATCATCAATTGAAGAGGCTTTGTATGCTTTTGTTGAGCTACAACCATGTCTTATTGCTCAGTCATCTTACCTCTGTATCCTCATGCTTAGGAAATGAAGTGACCTTTGACCTCAAGTTTTATTAATACCTTTAACCTCACTATCTTCCTATCACAACTATATCTAGCACTGTCCTCTTAAGGCTTGATTCAGAGCTCCTATGACTATCACAACCTACAATGACTTCTTTTGGTCTAGGTTACTACATTTGCTTTGAAACTCTATCCTTTGTTGATGAATGTTTTGTGTAGAGGATATGCCTTCACAAGTTTTGCTGCTTTAACAACCCCATATAACTTTGGTCTATATAGAAAATAATGCCCTATGAGTTGTTACTCACTGCATATTCTTTGAGTTTGACATTCAAAATTGCTTTTTTATGATAGAGATACTTAATGGAAATTAAAACATCCTTTGAAATTCTTCACAAAAAGGCACACAACTGTAGAGAAAGGAAAATAACGCTTTCTACGTTAGGGTCTTTGCTTGGAACTAACCCCACAATTGCTATAGTTGTCATGCTCTGTGAAGTGTACCTGTATTTGCAAACACAATGCACTCAATAAATCATTACAATCATGGTTAGAATATTTAAATAAAAGAAAGACAAAACCATAGCTAATTGACTTATTGCCTCCTAGTAAATGTGAGTATGAAAAATGCTCTCAGATCTGATTATGCATACTCCAATGACTTGACTACACTTAGATGGAGGATTTGAATGGTGAAAATGCACGATCTAGCAAGAATAGCATGATTAAGCTATATGAATCTAGAAAATGAGCTAGAATTAAGATGCAATTAAGCTAAAATTGAGCATGATAACATTGCTAAAGATGATAAGCTATAAGCAAGATGCCTATAGTAACAATGCAAATGATGAATCAAAATGATATGAATTGGGACCCATATTGCTCCAAAATGAGGTCTATTTATAAGATTTTCTAAGGCTAGGGGTGATGTGGCAAGAATCAACGGTCAAGATTGATCTGAAGATATCAATGGTTAAATTGGAGGAGGATGGCAAAGGGTGTTGGATTAAAGGGAACATCTGTCATCTCTATGGTGACAAGTGTCGAGAGGCTTCTAGAAGGAGTAGGATGAAAGGGAACACTTAGTGACAAGTGTCACAAGGTTATAGAAGATGTTGGATGAAAGGGGACATGGTGGTAGGTAGAATGGGTTAGGTTTAGGAATGATTAGGTTTAGGAGTGGTAGAATTTAGGAGAGTTTGATTTTAAAAATTCAAATAATATGAAAAGGATAATTAATCTCAACAACTCATGAATTTGATCTGTTTTAATTAATTAGGGGATTAGAAGAAATGATTTTGGATGAGGGAATTAATTAATTAAAGGGGTGAAATGAACCTATTTAATAAATCCTTAGATTTATTAATAAGTAGATGAAAGGGGAAATTTAATCAAATTGCTTAGTGAATTTAATTAAATTGGGGAGGAGGATTAATTAAATAATTGCTTATTTAATTAATTATCTTCAAACCATTTTTAGGTGTATACAACAGTAACAACGTTGTCTTCCTATAATAGTCACAGATACTTAGGACAATCATAACAAATGAGGATCATTCTCAATTCCCCTTCACATCACTCTCAATTCCCCATACCCGATCATATAACATTAATCATTCATTCATCCATTAATAACATATAACATTCATTCTTTCATTCATCCATTAATAACATATAACACTCATTCATTCATCCATTAATACCATATAACATTTATTCATTAACATATTCACATTCATTCATTAACATATAACATTCATTGTTTCAATTTTTACATATTATCAAAAATATGCAGGTTGTCATAATATGATTACAATCAATTTTTTTTCTTTTTTGAAGCTAAATAGAGATGAAGTGGAACATCGTTTTCTAAATCATATGTCCCCCCTTTAGTTGTTATGCCCCCTAATTGTGATCTTAATATATTCCTATTCATGTACTCATGATGTGGACGCCACTGCAAGGGGGACTCTCCTGCAATAACAAAGAAATGTTAAATTGATATGTTTTATTA
Source organism: Cryptomeria japonica (assembly GCF_030272615.1). Lineage (NCBI taxonomy): Eukaryota > Viridiplantae > Streptophyta > Pinopsida > Cupressales > Cupressaceae > Cryptomeria > Cryptomeria japonica. The sequence continues at coordinate 488,008,033 of NC_081412.1, forward strand.
TTATTGCTACAATTAATTAAAAGAACATTAGAGTGGTGCTCTTTACCTGATGGGGCCACATCATGTTCCTGATCTTGTCTTATATCTTCATGCTCAACATGCCAAACACCCTCTAAATCCTCCAGAGTTGAAACACAAAAGGTTACATTAATTAATACACCAATTGTAATTAAAAATGTTTAAAATAACATTAGAGTGGTTCTCTTTACCTGATGGGGCCACATCATGTTCCTGATCTTGTCTTATATCCTCATGCTCAACATGTTGAACACCCTCTAAATCCTCTAGAGTTGAAACATGAAAGGTTATATTAATTAATACACCAATTGCAATTAAAAATGTTTAAAATAACATTAGAGTGGTCCTCTTTACCTAATGGGGCCACATCATGTTCCTGATCTTATCTTATATGCTCATGCTCAACATGTTGAACACCCTCTAAATCCTCTGGAGTTGAGACATGAAAGCTTACATTAATTAATACACCAATTGCAATTACATATGTTTAATTGTATTAATCCATAATATGTTTTGTATAGCACATGAATACATCCAGTACCGGGATGCACATGACCATGACCGTCATCTATAGGTTGTGCTCCACCCTCACTAGGCTACATTCCAATGCCATGTGTAGTATTATCATTTCTTTCCTATTTAAAACAAATAGGCATATAATTACTTTATGATGGAAATTAATATTGAATAGATTGCACAAGTATTGAATTTTAAATAAACTTAATCGGTGTCGGATGTAGTGGAAGCTTGTGTTTTCCCTATCAAGAGTCTTAGGCGTTCAACCACGACTCCATAGCCTTGCTGGAAGGCAATCTTCAGGTTGTCTTCTGTGGGCACTCTCTAAAATTCAGAGCCTTGCATTTTTGCGTAAGGTCATGAATTTTGCTTATATGGTGTGGAAAAACCAAAATTGTTTGCAATTTATTATCTCTATGCTATATTTCATTTATTGATACTTACAATTTGTGCAGCTAATTTCATATAACCACCAAATCCAAGTTTGTGATGCCCGTATTTTTCTACTCTTGTCTTTGTTGCCTTTGATGTGTCAAACAACCTATGAAAAGTTTTAAATACATTAGATTATGTAAAAAGAAAGAGTGATCAATATATAATTACATTGTTGATAGTATCACATACCTTCCTTGGCTTGATGGTGTCTTTCCTTTTTTCTTTTTTGGCCTTCTCCTTTCCATCCGACACTAGGTCCTTCCACTCCCTCTCCAAAATCATGGGGGGATGCTTGTACTTTTTGTTCTTCTCTAAATGTGACCTATATTGGTCCCTCACATACTTTAGATAGGTACTGGCTTTCTTAAGGTTCTTGGTTTGGTTGAATGTGTTATTACCGAACAACACAACTAAACGGTTAATGAGCTCATCTTTTAAATCTTCATTTTGGGCATCCCACTGTGTACATATGGTGGGCCGAAAGATCTCCAATGTAATATCATTTATATGTTTATAAAAAACATTATTTCCTGCAAAAAGATCATGGAATCATTAGTCTAAAAAGAGTGATCAATAAGTAAATTTTAAATGGATTATATATAATAATAATTACAACATTTTAAATTACTTGGGACCTTCTCTATCTTTATGGGAATGAAATCCTCGGTCACCACAAATGTGACAAACAATGTTCCCATACTAGTAATATGGGAAGATCCAGGAAATGCTACTAAAACATCACTAGTATTAATGGCCTCTACATCCCCAGGTACATGTCCTGACGCATGTTCTGGCATGGGTTCACCGACAGAGGGTGCACTAACAGATGCCTGCATGCTATGTGTTGTCGACATTTTAGTTGACAATATAGATATAGATGATGGGGTCGAATGATGTGATGTATGTGTAGGAAGGTCTGGATCGACACTTGTACCAACCCCTACTCCTTGGGTTGCACTTGCAGTACCCTGATCATGGCTAGCAACATCATGAGGACGCAAAAAATCCTGTAAAAACAACACCCATTTTAGTTCATGACATAAAAGAGTACAAAATATAAAACCACGAATGAACTTATGTTATAATTAAAGATCTCATGATAGCTTACCTGCAAGTTTTGTGCTCTCTCAGTCAATATTTTAACCCTTTCTCTTATCTCATCTGTTTGAGGCACTATGAATAATAACTTAAGGATTTATTAATTGCATTTTTTTTAGGTCTTCCTTATCATATCTATAGGGTTTGCAGAATATGTGATGTCATCATTGTATAATAGTGACTGCACCTCCCTATGGATGCTCTCCTCTACTGTTGGTGCCTTTCCCCGACCATCTGACTGGAAGAAGAATATTAAAAACATTATTGAAATTGACATTATCATTGAGTGTGGATTGAGCTATAGTATGAAATCCTTGAAGACTCCAAGACAATAGGATTCAGTCTCAGTTGTGTTTTCTTTATGAAATATTGCTATCAAAATCAGAATGTGATCAGGTAATGAAAGCAAGGAATTGACAGTCCTAATTGGAGATTGTAACATGAAATAATGAGGTAAACCTATTGGGTAGAAGAGCTTGAAGATGTATCGCTATTTGTGCTCTGGGTTGGAGCCTCCCCGTATGATCAATGTCCTGCTGTGACAAAAATTAAATATAAAAAAAATTTAGCGAAATGAAATCAATAGACTTACGAAAAATAACATAATAATAAAATGGTATATTGGAGTCATTAATTGGAGGTTGGGTAAAATGGTATATAGTATGTACCACCCCCATAGTAACTGTGTTTGTATCTATGTGATTCAAATTCTAATCAATTAACAACTCTTCCCCTGCAGTTATTGATTTTATTGCACATACCAATACACAGTTTCCATCACATGCCTCGAAAATGCAATTAGGTTTCTTATTTGTTGACCTAGGTCATGTACTATATATAAACCCTGCAATATTCCCTGATAATTTTGGCCTTCCGCCAATGTACATAGCCACTCCTTTATTTTGATCCTTATCTTTTAGCTATATATAATTTGCTGACAATGCATACCTATGCATACTTTGTGTATATCGAACCAACTGCATCCAATCTTTGTAACTGTCACAGGGTCTGACATACTCCATCAATTTAGTAACTTTACCATAACAGACCTTTATGTCGTCCATCCAAAATAGGCCCAAACCATGTAACGACGATGGTGCTATATGATATATCCTCTCACTGACACAAAAATTAGTGTTTATTGGAGGAAGTTCCTTGGGTACTTGTTGGGACTCATAAAATTTGAGTATTTTGAGAGGCCCACTTCAAAAATTTGCTCTACACTTTCAAATGAATACCTAATGAGTCAACATGAGAGGCCTACTTTGAGGGCATGTAAAATGGAGCCAGTTGATTATCAAGGGGTAAGGATTTGGAAACTTGTTGTACACCTTTCATTTGGCCTATGCAGTGTTCTACAACTTTCAGAATTCAGTTTAGATTAGTTTATCAAGTACCCTTTTCAAGGGATAAGCTAAAAGTTGTTCTATGCACAAATTCAAATTTTACTAAGTGGCTTACTTTGAGACTTTGTATTTCATGACCGGTTTATTTTCATGTTAAAAGGAATATACCCCTGAATTGTCTGCATATAAGTGAGTCCACATGCCACATTTCAAGTCCCTATGAATCCATTTGCTCAGTTTGGTAAGCCCAATCCATTTGCAATTTGTATTGTCTACATAGGTCCCTGTTTCAACAACTTGTTAGAGACTCACTTTGCACATGTGTAAAAGATGCCTCGATGAGTCTCATGTTAGAATATTTGTTCCAGGGTACTGCTAGTATGAAAGACAAGCTATGTTTCCAGTTTGAAGCTCCTATCAATCCGTTTGATCAGTTTTCCAAGATGGTTTCTTGAGCCATTTTGTTCAGTTTTCTGCACTTTGTTGTTGCATCTGTTAAAGTAGCTATTTTCATGATCTCAACATTTGCACCCTATCAACTTCCCAACAAAACTGAGCATTCCATGCTCTTCTCTAAACTTCAAAGTATCTATGCCCCAAATTTGGGGATCCACGAAGACCATTTGATATTTTTAATGTGTGCACTTTGTGGTCCCTGCACATTGATTTTATCAGGTTCAAATGCTAACAGAGCCATTTAGTCAAATTCAACAATTAATATTTCTTCACCCGAGATTCGTCATGAGGAATGGTTTTGCAGGATGAAAGTTAGCATATCTGAGTACACGCCTATCCGTTTGTGAAGTCCAGGAAGTTGTTTTGACTAGTTTTTCAAATACCTCTTTGGGTTTAAATGTAAAAATGTGACACATTTGTTTGACAGTCGCAAATTGAGTTTTAATGATCAGAAAACTGTGCGATCAATTCCAGAGGTATGTTCAAGGTGCCTGAGGCATTTCAAGGGTCAGTGGCATGAAAACAAATTTTTTTTTTAGCCGGACCCACTTTGGGGCCTGACCTGACTTGTAACTTCATGTGCCTTTTTAATCAAGGTTCAAATCGTTATTTTAAATCATATGTTATATGATTTAAGTATAAAGGAAAAGCATGGAGATGAGATATTTCACAGACAAGCAACATAATGAACATAGGGAAAGACCAAAATTAGAGAAACAAAATCATGACAGTGACAATCCTCTTGCATGTTCTAGTCGAAAGATAATGATGACTGTTATGAAAGCAAAGTCAGCAATGGTTAATGGATTCATTGAGCAAGAACATGGAGTTTGTTGAAAAGTTTCAGAAGCTTTCAAGTAAGTGCATTGGTCAGGTGTAATACCAAACTCCACATCTTTTCTCTGATCTTCCCTGAATGGCCTGGTAGTTTAGAGGCCAATTAAACTTTAACAAATGCAATCAACAAGCTTAGAGCCCAGCCCTCCCACGATGTGGAGTAGGCATTAAAAACTCCAAGTGAATTCCATTATGGCGTGATAGTAGCCCTCAAAAACTTCAAAGAAAATGCAATTGGTAGACAAAGTGCTAGTCAGAAACTCTCCAGATCCTCCAGGGGTCACGTGGGGCTTAGAAACCTCTAGGAAAATGCAAGGAGCTGCATGGAGTGGAGTTGGGAGATTTTTGAAACTCCATTCAGTAAATGCAAATTGCCAGGTGTTATGCCAAATCCCCAGCTGGAAATTCAAGGCCATAATAACTTCAGACAAATGCAATTAGCAGGTGTAGCGTGGGTCTTTGGTGTTGCAAGCTAAGGGCACTTTAAATTTTCAAAGCAAAATTGAAATTGGTAGGCCCATGGCCAATTCCTCCCTGCTGCGTGGTGCATGGTTACCTGCAAAAATTCCAAGCAAATCCAGCATGGCTACAGAACAAGGCGTTAAAAATCTTAAGACAAATATAAATTGGTAGGTGTAATGCCTAGCCATCATCTCACGCATGTTGGAGAGGGTAATAAAACTCCAAGCAAATGCATATCTGCAGACATGGCCATCAGAATCTTCCAAGCAAATGCAATAACCAGGGAATGTACATAAACATTTATCCCACATTGGTGGTGGGGAGGGACTTTTTAGTATTTAAATGTAAAGTCGCACACATTCATAGCGTCAAAGCTTAAGGGCTTTTGACTAGAGGCTAGCTCAGCGACCCAGTGGACCCCACGTGCATGCACGCATCCTGAGGTAGCCAAATTTTACAGTAGAAAGGAAAAATAACCAATGACAGATTTGAGATAGATCAACGGTGGGGTGAAATTCTGAGGCTAACCATGATTGTCACTATACCGCAGTTGTGAAGTGCCCGAAATGAATACCCTCGCGATAGGTGGCATCTAGGTGGGCTCAGAGCAAACTAGGAAGTGACACATGGTGGGCCCAATAGAGGAGAGAGTAGCCTAGGTGAATTAACCGGTGGGCATGTCAAGAGGGATCTGACGGTTGGATGGATGATTTGATGGTGGTCGCCATGTCGCGATGGAAAGATGCTCGATGGCTAAGAGGTGCGACTTGGCAACTGGTGAGGTGGCAAGACAGGTGGAGTCCAGAGGGACTCACAAGCAAACCAGGAGGTGACATGTGGCCGAAACCTACGCGGGAAAATCAAGTAAATTAATATAGTTCAGACTATAGTGGAAATTTGAAAAATTTAAATGATGGATCTGCATGAGTGATTAATTCACCCAAGGGTTAATTTTTGCCCAAATATAGACATATTGTATACCGTTGGAAAGCTCTCGGAATGAGGAATCCATTTCTGTAGTCAAGTGTAACCCATGGCAATTTTTTTTGGGGTAGTTACCTTGGGATCTCATAATTTATTTCTTAGTCAGAAAGATTAGATTTTCTGCAGGCCATGTGTGTGGGCAATTAATGAGAAGATAGGGTAGTTGCCATGGTTAGAGAATGAGATTCGATTTTCTTCTCTAGGCCTTCTTATTCTCTTTGTCTTCTCATTTGTAGTGGTTCTAGAATTTTTGGGGAAGTGAGAGAGCTCCATATTCTGTGTTTCCACCTCTGAGTCCTTTTCCAGAGTTTTTTATAGCAGTGTCCTTTTTCAAGTAATAGAGTATCTTCTTGCTGTAGATGTTTTCTGTTGAAGGTCACATATATGTAAGGCATATATACAGTTTATTGGATTGTCTCTAGGTCTTCTCTGATTTTCAATAAATCCAGTCTTCAAGGGAGTTTGGGTTTGTTCTCTCAAAGTGGGAGTGTAATGGGTGTTCTTAGGTACTCTTCAAGGAAGATTTTAAATTCTATGAATAATCATTTTGGACTCAGGATAATGTCTGGATATGTATGATCCTCTGTTTGAGTTTAGAATGTATTAATGTCAGGCATTAATACAGGGATATCTTTCTCAATAAATTGGATTTACAATAGAGGTTTTCATTTACAGATTGAGGTATGACTCCATGCCCTTGGATAAGGCACTGGTCTTGCAGATTATGGGGATTCTCAAAGATTTAATTAAGCAAATATCCATTTCCTTTATGTTTTTAGCTTTATTTTGTTCCACCTATCTCATGCTCCAATCTAGTTGAGAAATCAATGTAGATCTAGCTCATCTGCAGTAACCTCCTTATTGTTGAGCACTTATGAGATCTATCTGCTTTGGTTGATGCTATCATGTGCGTAATGGGTCTGATTTAATGCATCAAAGGTATACCCACCTAGGTTTTTCAGAGCCTGAAGAGTAGAAGGATTTTTATCCTTGTTATGTTGTCCAAGCCTTGAAGTATTTCATAGATTGAAATTGGCCATTTCATAGATTGATTGCAGGTGAACTTGGGTTTCTCATTTTTTAGAACAACAAAAATGGTGACTCTACTGGGGATTATGCTACAACTTGTGTTGATTGGATTCAAATTGAGAGAACTCTTTGTCTATCAACAATTAAAGCCTGTTAGTCCAGCCATGTCCATTTGAGGAAAGAGTCATAAAAGTGTTGTAAATCTGAAAGTATTTTCAGATCTGCAGTTATTTGCCTAGTAGTGCTGTGTACCAAGTCTTGAAAATCTGTTATCCTTTTATCTTTGTGTAAGTCCATATCTGTTCATGTTCTATAAATGATTTAATAAATTCTCACAACAGTGAGTGGCGACTCTGAAAGATCTCTGCACCAATGTGCATTATTGTAAAAATTTTAAAAGATTTGGTGAACTTACAACAAAGATTTAGCAGGTGCTTGGGGTTTTAAGATTGAAGATCCTAGAAATTTATTGAAGATATTTTTCTCCGTGAAGGAGGTGGCGACTCTGTATAAAGATTAGTGTACAATGTTAGAAGATCTGAGAAAGATCTCACCAAATATCAGAGTAGTAGTAACAAATTTTACCAGGTATTCCTCAAGTATTTATGAGACAATTCATGTTCCTTATAAGGTGAAAAAGTCACCATAGAAAGGAAAATAAATTTGCAGTTTACATACTTCATGTTTTGAAATAAATTTCATTTAAGTGATGGGAGAAGTATGTGGCTATGAAAATTATGACTGCATGTGTTTTGAAAGGAGTTTGTAAAACAGTAAGAATGAATGGTCATAATAATGGTTCACTAGATGTTTCAAATTTTATGGATCTAGAAGTGGTTCCTAGATCTAAAAATCCTTTTTCAAATCTGAAAGAAATTGATAGGGAAATTGAGATACGTTTTCAAAAGATCCAAGAAAAATTCATCTTGCTTTTAAGAAAGATAGTAGGGAAGAGAAAGGAAGAACCATCATATGTTTTCTATGAAAGATTTATAGCTGCATTAAATGAGCTTCCAACTGATACTAGACCCCATGAGTCTATTTGGATTGAGTTATTCTTAGAGCTTGATGAGCTCGACTCAATTAATTGGTCTACAACCTTGAGGGAAGAAAGTGTTGCATGTATTAAAGAATGGATAGATGAGATTGAAATAAATCAGTGAGATAAGATGTATTTATGTCTTATCCAAAAATAGGTTTCTTTTTTATTAACCGTTGTATGGATAAAGATGTGGCAAGTTGGGCTTATGATGTAGGACACAACTGAAAACGTACTCCCATGACTTGGAATGCCACTTCAGGTGGATGCGAAGTATTGTGCAATGATGTAATTGGAAATAATGGCTTGTATACAGGGTGTACAACTGACTCAAATTAGTCGGATCACACGTTCATAATAACATCTCAGAATGTTAAAAAATGGGAATTAAAGAGCATGTTTTTGACAGAGGCATCACTTCATGACATCGAGCTAGACATAGGAAGAGACGTGGAGAATCAAGAACCAGGGAAACAGTCTATTCAAAAGTAGCAAAGGATTTAAAAAATAATCCACATCCTTTACAATGGGGATTCTTACGTATGACATTATGGAAATCATTTCAGCATTCAATTTGACGTAGGTAAAGGCTACCAACGTGGAAGCCGAGGACAGAGTAAGGACTTCATACAGAGCTACTCCACATGAGTTACTGGAATTCCAATGTCCTTCCTTAGCAATTGTGTAATTTTATATATCTATATTCCAAAAGTTTTTTACAATGTGGAAAGGTTAAATTCATCTCTGCATAGTGTTTTGGCTCTGGGGTCTTCATTACAAACAATGTTCTACAATTTTGAGTGGTATACCTTCATAAGAAGTTATTATGGCACCAAGAATCTAGATTTGCGAGAGAACGCATAACTTGGGTGTTCACACAAATATCCATCCATTGAGCATGTTTGACATATTTGTAATACCATGTGGAAGTGTCGAATGGGCTATGAGGATAGTCATAGGTGAAGAATGGATTATGGCACATCTAGTGGCTACTTTAAGCATGGTGGCTTCAAGGCTGGCTTCAGTGGTTATGGATCTCGCACATTCAAAAGACTATACCAGGCTGATAATTGGGGCCTTTGTTCACTCCTTTCTTTTCACTTGGCAAGAGCTCAATTTACAGTTAAACAAATATGATATTTTTGTTGGAGATATCTGGTGGGGTGGTTTCCTGAATAGGGATTTCTTTCTTTTTGATTCAGTGTTAGGTTAGTTTTTCTCTCCTTCATATATGGGTTTGGATATGCTTCTCCACAACCCTTTTTTCAATGGGTCCGACAACACACCCTCCAAATTGGTGAGCCCCTGGCTACAATAGCAATGGCAAAGTTTTATGCAGTCTGGGTTCTTAGGGAGAATGCTTTGTTAGATCCTCATGGACCACATTCTACATTCTCTCTTCCAACAGATGACGCCTCATCTCAAGAGTCTAACATTGCTGCATGAGTAGAGCTCGAGAGGATGTTGAATTAGGTTTGATATTAGTTGTCTCCCTACTACAATTTTGTTGCCCCCCTATTCATACTTTGTATATTTTGTTGGAAATCTCCTATTGTCCATAGTTGGGCAATATTAGTCGAGGTGTTTTTATTTTGGATCTTGCAATCTCTATATAATTTCTTCTTATTTTATATTAATATATTATAGGCCTCAACCTTTCGCTTAAAAAAAAAGTTATTCTTTCTAATGTCAAGCCTTCTAAAAATAGGTCACTCATGAGATTGCTCAGATTAGCTTCTTCCAACACAAAATCTTCATTCCTTATATCCATGTGTTAATTTTGGATACCCAAAAGTTTGGTGCTATGTTCTAGTACACTTTGACCTTCAACCATGTTTATATTAAACAACTTTATGTCAAAACCCATCATCCAAAATTGATTAAGGTTGATTGCATACATTCTCCTTGTTTTAAGTTTGCCACAAGATCAATTTATTTAACAAAAGATCAAGTTATTCGAATCAAGTTTTTTAATTAATGAGCTAAAAGGATCTATAATGAATGGTTCATAAGGCAGAACACTTGTTGTAGGTTTTGCAAAAAACACAATTTTCTGCCCCAATAAGCCCTACCCACTCAATGTAAAAAATCACACTACCATTTCAACGTTGTTTAGTAAATTGGAAGGATTTTATAGTGGATTTGAATATTAATGGAAGTTGACCAAAATATAGAATGTAACAGTTACAAAGGATTTGCCGGCACTTGCACTTGTTCATCCTCTTTCTCCCTCCATTTTTCAATTTTCGGCTGGCTGGATGCTTTGTGGGTGGCTTGAAATATTTTTCAATTTCTGGCTGGCTGGATGCTTTGTGGGCAACTTGGTATTTCAATCGATCCTTGCAGTAATTATGCAAATGGGGGTTTTGTTGGGATTACTTACAAAACTGGATTATGCCTTCTAATGTATTATAGCCCCAACTCTCTTCTCCTACGTGCGCGAGATTCAAATAATGAGCCAAATAGACTATAAGTTCATTTTTATACTTTCAAAAGAAAATTTTAAATTTCAAATTTAAAATACAATTTGGGTCCAATTATTTGAACACCTCCTAGAAGATATCAAGGCCTACAAATAATAATCTAATAATAATGCTACATTATAAATTGCTCTGACATTCTAGAATAATATGCACATTTCACTAAATTAATGTGTTGTAATATTATTTGTCCATTTTAGTTGGCTTTTGATTAAAGAGTTTGATCTAACATCTAATATCATGCAACATTTCCTCCAAGTAATCTCTTTAGTTTGCATGAATAAAATTCTTCATAGCTTAAATATAAGATATATATAAATATGCAAATATATGCCAAGTCAATTAGAGTAGATGATGAAAAGTATCGAGTCAATAAGAGTAGAGGGTGCAAAGTATCTAGTCAATAAGAGAAGATGGTGCAAAGTATCTAGGTGGTAGATAAGGATATGATGATATGATTGAGTCTTTTCTTACGCCATGAAGGCTTTTAATAATTCATGATTTTTGATCTATTTTAAAATGGATAGTTTAAACAAGATGCGCTCTTCATATATGAATTATGATCTTCAATGCATGTTTCACAAGTGGGACATTTTAGTGCTATAAGCAATTTATAACAAATGGGTGACCCTAGGAATTCTCATTTATTATGATTAGGGTTAGGGTTATAATTATGGTTAGGGACATTTTAGTGCTATAGGCAATTTATTATGATTAGGGTTAGGGTTTAGTGTTAAGATTTTCTTTATAGTCATGGTTACGGTTTAATGTCATGGTCAGAATTATGTATAATAATGCATGGTTTATAGCCAGATTAGCATTAGGATTAGGATTTGGTTTAGGTTTATGATTATGATTAGGGTTAGGGTTTAAGGATAGGGTTGTTATTATGGTTATAATTGACATTTACATCATTGTTAGTGTTTGAGGTAAGATTTGGTTTGGGTTAGGGTTTGGATTTGGATTATGGTTAGAGTTAGGGTTTAGGATTAGTTTTGAGATTATGGTTATAAGGGTTAGGATTTAGGTTTAGCATATGGTTAAGGTGAGGATTAGAATTACGGTTACATTAGAGAGAGAGAGAGAGAGAGAGAGAGAGAGAGAGAGAGAGAGAGAGAGATGAGGTATGGAGGAAGGGAGAGAGGGGGAGCATACTGGTTTATTATTTTCATCCTTGAACCTGATGCTCTCTCTCAGGGGATGATATAAACTTATTTTTGTAAGCAGTATCGACCCTTCTTTTTATATTGTAATAATGGTTCATCTTTCCCCTCAGGACACCATATGACCCCCTAGAACACCATACGACCCCTTAGGACACCATATGACCCCTTAGGACTCCATATGATGCCTTAGGATATCATATGGTCTGACTTGGGATCGTATAGTGTGATAAGGGATCTTATGGTGTCGTTAGGGGTCATGTGGGGTCCTAAGGGTTATATAGTGTGCTAAGGGCCTAGGTGGTCTGGACTTATTTTTGTAAGCAGTATTGGCACTGCTTTTTATATTGTAATAATGGTTCATCTTGTACCTTAGGACACCATGTGACCCCTTAGGACACCATATGATGCCTTAGGATATCATATGGTCCTACTTAGGGTTGTATGGTGTGCTAAGGGGTGTTATGGTGTCGTTAGGGGTCACGCGGGGTCCTAATGGGGCCACACATGTGTTAGAACACCATATGACCCCTTTGGACACCATACAACCCCTTAAGACACCATATGGTCCAAAAGGGTCGTATGGTATGCTAAGGGGTCATATGGTGTCATTGGGGGTCATGTGGGGTCCTAGTAGTTCAATATAGATTTCTAGTATTCCTTGTTCATGGAGGCCTAACTCTTTTCCTTGAAAATGTATTTTTTGACAAATTATATTACTAATGGGATAATTTTTTCTTTTAAAACAAGATGCCAGTCAATTTTGAGAAGGGTATGATATGGAATGAATGATAGTCTCATGAAGTAAACTGAATTGGATCAAAGTGGAGAAACCCATTTGATAAGTATGAGGTTCATGAATATTTTGGATAGCTTTGGGGCATGGATAAGTTGGACTGGTATGATTGATAGGTTCATTCAAATGACATGGTTTTGTAAGAGAATGAAGGTTGGTATGATAATGATGTTGATTGGCTTGGAGGTTGGTTTGATGGTTGGGGTTTGACAATCATAGTCATAAACCTAAACCAAATAACAATCCTAATGGTAATCTTAAGCTTAATCCTAACCTTGACCCTTACCCTAGCCCTTGCAAATCTAAATCTTCACCCTAGTCCTAATTATAATTCTGATCCCAACCCTAATAGTAATTCCAACCCTACCCTTAATACTAACCAAAACCCTATTCATAAACTCAAAATTTGTTATATTTATAATCCAAACCCTAAACCTAACCATAATTCTACCCCTAACCCTAAGTACAGAATTTTGACCATGCCTATAAATATTCAAATATTAACACTAAAACCTAAACCTAATCATAATAATAAATCTAAACCAAACCCTAACCCTAATGCTAACGTTGACCATGATATAAACCCTACCCCTCATTGTAACCCTAACCCTAATGCTAACCCTGATCATGATATAAACCCTAACCCTCATTGTAACCCTAACAAAGGTTGAAGCTACATAAGTTTTATTATAAAATTTTCACAACAGTACCCTGGATAAAATGTCTATTCCCACCTATCAGAATGTGAATGTTGTGAAGCAAATTTATCCTAATTATCCCAAAAACCATCTCATGGGTTTGTTCATATCCTTATATATTTTTACATGAGCCATACCTCATAAGCCTTCAGAACAAGTTTTAAGATAGCATGTGCAATCAATGAGGACCTCTATCCATATGCTATTCACTATTTTGCAAGAGTCAAAAAACAAAGGATGCGAAATGGCGAACCTTTCGCTGTTTCATGAAGTCTAAAAATGAAGGGTGCGAAATAACGAAGCTATCGCTGTTTCACAAGAGCTAAAATAACGATTTGCAAAATAGCGAAGACATCGCCATTTCGTGAAATACAAAAGAAAGGATTGGGAAATAGCGAAGAAATTGCCATTTCATGAAAGAAAAAAGTGAGGATTGCGAAATAGCGAAGACATTGCCATTTCACGAAATACAAAAGTGAGGATTGCGAAATAACAAAGACATCACCAATTCACAAAAGACAAAAGTGAGGATTGCGAAATAGCGAAGAGATCACCATTTCGTGAAAGACAAAAGTGATGATTGTGAAATAGCGAACTCAACGCTATTTCATGAAGGGCATCGACTACCACTTGCAAATTGGCAAAAAGGTTGCCATTTTGAAAGGATGAATAAAGTGGGTTTGTGAAATGGCGTCAACTATTAGATAGTTCAGATAACCGGAAGACATCTGAGATAGGGGGGTTGAATCAGTTGTCACAGATTACCAGAAGCATTAGCAATTTAAACTTTAATACCAAAACTCAAAACAATAATACTGAAATAGCAATTAATCCAATTAAGCATAAACAATAATCACAAAATAAATACCATCCACATGACACTAAGATTTGTACATGGAAAACCTGATAAAGGGAAAAACCATGGTGGGAAGCCTACCCACAGTCAGATAATACTTCTGTAGTAACTATGTGAATTACAATGAAGGGGCCTGCGCTTGCAGGAAGCCCAATAGCCTAGAGCACACTACTCATCACAAAAGGAGCCTCACTGACTACATATAGATCCCGACTACAACCCAGAGAAGTGTTGAACTGCACAAGATAACACTTCCTATGCCTGAGTACAGTTCCAATTAAGCTCAATACCAGAGGACTAAATCCTCTTCCATAAACCCAATTAGATCTCCAATGATCGACCAACTCCTTTTCTTGAATGATATTACATTATTCGCATATTACATTCCTTGACCATGACCTCTTACTTTAACCATGATGATGTACAATGAGATCTTACATCTATATATATAAAACCTCCACCATAAACAATTAGGTTGACCACCATACAATAAACCATTTACATAATTACAAACCATGTCAGCCTTAGACCAAACAAATAATATCCAACACATAAGAAATCCCAAAAATACAACAATAGGTCCTATCCACACATTACATTAATGTCAGTCCATAACCTAGATCAACTGAGACTAAGTATAGGTCCACATGCTTCAACAATGATCTCCAAATGCCAAGTCTCGAACATGATCACCAACAACATCCTGAAACTCCATTAGAAGCTACACCAACACTACTTATGCAATTCATCAAAGATCTCCACCAAAAGCTCTGCTGGTGAAACCCTCACCGGAACCAAAAACCAAGCTTCTAAGCAAGAAGGATAACATCCAAACACCAGACCAAAACCAACTGACCAAATATGAGTATAAGTATCATGAACAAGACATTTCCATCACCAAATTATACCGGAGTCTGCCGGATCATACCAGATTCAAGTTAACTATAAACCACTAATCCTACCGAGACCAGAAGGGTGCCGGTAAAGCATCCAAATAGCTAGTGTTGACATCAATCACAAAACATCAATGCAACACATAATAAATTCCACCAAATGGCCATCAATCTTCCCCTTTGGCATTGATGGCAACACTAGATGTGAAAAACATCTAAGTACCGAGAAATGCCAAACAAGTCTCCCCCTGTGGAAGATAGCCAACAATCTCTTGCATATAACTCTGAATATCAATATCTCTCTCCCTTGTGAATAATATCTCTCCCTTTGATATTTTTACTTTTTCACATCAATATCTCTCCCCCTTTGACATCAATTCCATAAATATGACATAAATATCAAAGCAAAAACATAAGCCTTTGAATCTCAAAGTTGACTACTCCCCCTGAGCAGTAGCATCCCACATCAGTGCTGGAATGAATAGTATCTCTGATAATGCATGGCGGACTGATGCCAAACTGCATCAATGAAGTCTCTGTCGAAGGGGCAAAAACCCTCAATCTGTCTCTTGGGTACTCAAATGATTCCTTGGATAAAGGTTTAGTGAAAATATCTGCAATCTATTCTTTAGTGTTCACATAAACCAGTCTAACTTCATTTCCTTCCACCTTCTCCTTCAAAAAGTTATACTTGATAGATATGTGCTTTGTCTTAGAATGAAATATCGGATTGTTTGATATATCAATAGCAACAGAGTTATCACAGTGAATAACTACCGGTGCATCACAATCCACCTTTATATCCTTCAACATTTGCTTCATCGATAAAACTTGTGTACAGTTAGTAGCAGCAACAAGATACTCAGCTTCAACAGTAGATAAAGAAGTACATGATTGTTTCTTGTTGATCTATGAAACCAACTTCTTTCCAAGAAAGAAAGCTCCACCGGAAGTACTTTTCTGGTCATCAACATCTCCAGCCCAATCAACATCTATATATGCACATAAAGTAAAGTTATCATCCTCAGGGTACCACAAGCCACATTCTGATGTACCTTGCAAGTATCTAAAAATCCTTTTCACCGACATCTCATGATTTTCTCTAGGATCACTCTAAAATCTTGAAACAATACAAACAACATTCATAATGCTAGGCCTAGTCTGAGTCAAATAAAGTAGACCTCCAATCATAGATTTGTATCTTGTAGGATTTACCAATGTAGAAACATCTTTTCTTGTCAATTTCTCACTTGTAACCATAGGTGTACTTACCGGTTTAGAATCTCCCATATCAAATTTCTTCAACAATTCCTTAGCATATTTAGTTTGACAGATAAAAATATCTTTGTTAGTCTAAGTAATCTACAAACCTAAGAAAAAATTCATCTCATCAATCATAGACATCTCAAATTCTTTCTCCATATGTTTAGAAAATTCTATGAATAATTTATCTTCACCTCCAAAAATAATGTCATCAACAAATACTTCAACAATCAGTATATCATCATAAGTGATTTCATAATATAAATTACTTTCAGCACTACCCTTAGTAAAACCAAGCTTCAAAATATATTTATCCAACCTTGAATACCAAGCTCTAGGTGCTTGTTTCAATCCATATAAAGCTTTCCTTAACCTGCAAACCATATCTGTATCATTTGATAGTGAAAAACCATTAGGTTTCTCAATATAAACTTCCTCATCAAGATCCCCATTTAAAAATTCACATTTAACATCCATCTAATAAACCTTATAGTTTTATAAGAATCATAGGCAAGAAATAATCTTACAGCTTCAATCCTAGCTACCAGTGTAAAAGTCTCTCCATAATCAATTCCTTCCTTCTGAGAATATCCTTTACAAACCAATCTAGCCTTATTCCTTATAACTTGACCATCCTTAGTCAATTTATTCCTAAAAATCCATTTAGTTCCAATAACATTTTTATTTTTAGGGCGGGGAACCAAAGTCCATGTGTTATTTTTGTCAATCTGATCTAATCCTTCTTCCATACCTTTTAACCAAAATTCATCTTTACATGCCTCAATTACTGATACCGGTTCAACTTGTGAAATAAAACATACCTCATTAGTTTCCAGTCTTCTTCTTGTCATCACTCCATTTCTCTTATCCCCAATGATTTGATCTTCAGAATGATTCAATCTCACATACCTAGGAGTCTTCTGACTCTTTGTTCCTCTTCTCTATTCTTCAGTTACTGTAGAATTATCTAATGTTGTCAGAGTAACTGGTTCATCTCTCTGTTTCGGTAAAGGTGCTACTAGTTCAGATATAATCATTTCCACTGCTAGTTCTTCTCATAAACTCTGATTTGACTTCTGTTTAGCTCATCTACTTTTACATTAGCACTCTCCATAATTCTCTACAATATCTTGTTATAACATCTATTTTCTTGGCTTTCATTAGAATAACCAAGAAATATGCCTTCATCACTTCTAGGATCAAATTTCCCAATAGTATCATCTCTCTTGATATAACATTTACTACCAAAATTTTTGAAATACTTAGTTGTAGGTGTATTGCCAAACCATAATTCATAAGGTGTCTTACCAGTTTATCCTTTGGTATGTACTCCATTGAATGTAAAAATCATTGTACCCCTTGCTTCTCTCTCGTAGATATGAGGTAGACTCACTTCCATCATCATTGTTCTAGAAGCATCCAAGATAGTTTTGTTCTTCCTTTCCACAACTCCATTCTGTTGAGGTGTCTGGAGAGCAGAAAATTGTCTTCTTATACCATGCTTGTGACAAAAGTTATTAAACTCACCAGATGTGAATTCTCCACTATGATCTGATCTCAAACATTTAATCTTCAATCATGTCTCAGTTTCCACTTTAGCCTTAAAGATTTTAAACTTTTCAAACGCTTCATATTTTTCTCTCAAAAGAGTAACCGACATCATTCTAGAATAATCATCAATGATTAGCATGAAATATCTGTCACCATGAAATTTTTTAACTCTAGTAGGGCAACACAAATCAATATGAATAAGATCAAGAACATCATTTGATTTATCTTGTATACTCCTAAAAGAGGTTCCGACCCGTTTACCCATT
Source organism: Cryptomeria japonica (assembly GCF_030272615.1). Lineage (NCBI taxonomy): Eukaryota > Viridiplantae > Streptophyta > Pinopsida > Cupressales > Cupressaceae > Cryptomeria > Cryptomeria japonica. The sequence goes on from NC_081412.1 coordinate 488,026,219, forward strand.
TGACATTCTTTACATATCGGATTATAGGGCTTCATAATCTTAGGTATATCTCTAACAGCCTAAGTTTAACTGATCTTTACAATATAATCAAAATTCACATGACGTAGCCTTTTATGCCATAACCAACTCTCATCAATTTGTGTAATCAAACATGTCTTCTCACCGGAGTTCAAATGAAATATGTTACCTTTTGTCTGTGTACCGGTTGCAATCTCCAAGCTAGATCTATTAATGATTTTGCATCTTCCATCCTTGAACTATAATTGAAATCCCTTATCTACCAATTGTCCTACACTCAAAAGATTATGCTTCAAATCTTCAACATAATAAAAATTGTCAGTATTGTTCTTACCATCCAATGTTATAGTTCCTTTTTCTTTAATCATACATGCCTTGTCATCTCCAAATATAACTAGCCCACCATCAAATTCTTGCAAAGATAGAAACTTCCCTTTATCTCCAGTCATATGATGTGAACAACCACTATCAATTACCCATTCATCCTTGTCCTCAATTTTAGCAGCAAGTGCCTTCTCCTCAGGTACATTCTCTTCCAGTGTCGGATCATCTTCCTTGATATCCAGGAAAATCCATTCCTTCCCATTGCCAGATCCACTAGCAGAGTCTTCTACTGGTTCATCATCTGAATCAGTAATGCCTTTGTCATACACTAAATAACATGATTTGTCTCTTTTTTTCTTGAATCTATACTTGTTCTGATAGCCAGGGTTAGGCTTAAATGATCTTTTAACTCTTTCTTCAAATCTTGAATTTCTTTCAGGACATCTAGATGCAAAATGACTAATCTTATTGTATGCAAAACATTTAAAAGGTTCTTTTCCTTCATACTTACTTCCTACCAGTCCTTTCGGTACTCTTCTAGCAAATAGTGCTTCAAGTTGCTCAAACTCATCATCTTCTCTCTTCATATCTTCTAATTATTTTGCATATAAAGCTTTCTAGTCTCGCTTACCGGTTACAAATGTAGATGCATGAAAAGAAGGTTCAGTCTTCATAGCTCCAGAGGTTCCAAATTCCTCAACATCAAAAGAAAATAGTTTCCCAACCAAAGTATCTCTGTTGACAGAAGTATTAGCCATTGTTCTCAGCTCATTAATAGCAGTAGCCTTCATTTTGTAAGCCGGTGGTAGGGCTCTCAAGACTTTAGAAACAATTTCATCTTTGCTCAGAGTTCCACTACAACATTGAATTCCCATAAAAATCTCATTTACCCTTTCCATGAATGCAGTACTCCTTTCATCTTCTTCCATATTTAGGTTTTCATATCTCACCCGATAACCATCAAGTTTAGCAATCTTCATTAAGAGTTTGCAACTTTTCCCATATAGCCTTTCCAAATGATTTGTCTGTTAATCCCATTATTTTCTGATCATAAAGTGCACACAAGAGGGCTTCTCTTGCTCTACAATCATTCTCAAGCTCCTTGTCCAGGTTTGCCAGAGGAGGATTGCCAAATCCTAGATTATAGGGTGTGACACCATTTTGTGTGATCTCCCAAATCTCCTTGCCAAGACATCTCAGATGAGTCTCCATCCAAATCTTCCATACTATGTAATTTGTTCCTTCAAGCCTTGGAATATCCCTTTGAAAGATAGCTCCAGAAGAACTAGATGAACTTGAACTGTTAGTCACCATAGGAACTTCCTTAAGCGGCTAAGCTTTCTGCAAAGAGGCCCAAAGCTTTGATACCAATTGTTAGATAGTTCAGATAACTAGAAGACAACTGAGAGGGGGGGTGAATCAATTGTCACAGATTACTAGAAGCATTAGCAATTTAAACTTTAATACCAAAATAGCAGTTAATCCAATTAAGCATAAACAATAATCACAAAATAAATACCATCCACATGACATCAAGATTTGTACGTGGAAATTAACTCGGTAAAGGGAAAAACCACAGTGGGAAGCCTACCCACAGTCAGATAATACTTCTGTGGTAAGTATGTGAATTACAATGAAGGGGTCTGCACTTGTAGGAAGCCCAACAACCTAGAGCACACTGCTCATCAAAAAAGGAGCCTCACTGACTACATATAAATCCAGACTATAATCCGGAGAAGTGTTGAACTGCACAAGATAGCATCTCCTATGCTTGAGTATAGTTCCGATTAATCTCAATATCGGAGGACTAAATCCTCTTCCATAAACCCAATTCGATCTCCAATGATTGACCAACTCCTCTGCCTGAATGATATTACATTATTTGCACATTACATTCCTTGACCATGACCTCTTAGTTTAACCATGATGATCTATAATGAGATCTTACATCTATATATACAAACCCTCGACCATAAACAATCAGGTCAGCCACCAGACAATAAACCAATTACATAATTACAAACCATGTCGGCCTTAGACCAAACAAATAATATCCAACACATAAGACATCCCAAAAATACAACAATAGGTCCTATCTACATGTTACATTAATGTCGGTCCATGACCTAGATCAATCGGGACCAAGTATAGGTCCACACGCTTCAACAATGATCTCCAAACACTAAGTCTCAAACATGATCACCAACAACATCCTGAAACTCCATCAGAAGCTGCACCAACACCACTTATACAATTCTTCAAAGATCTCCACCAAAAGCTCTGTCGATGGAACCCTCACCGAAACCAGAAATCAAGCTTCTAAGCAAGCAATATAGCATCCAAACACTAGACCAAAACCAACTGACCAAATATGAGTATAAGTATCATGAACAAGCCAATTCCATCACCAGATTATACCAGAGTCTGTCGGATCATACTGGATCCAAGTTAACTAGAAACCACTCATCCTATCGGGACTAGAAAGGTGTCAGTAAAGCATCCAAACAGCTAGTGTTGACATCAATGCAACACATAATCAATTCCACCAAATGGCCAACATCAACAGTATTTGAGCATACAGTGCACACATGTGGAGGCCCAAAAATAATTAATTAATGTTGTGAACTTGAATTAAAGGAGCTGGCATTCGATTTAAATCACATCAGAAGTGCAAATTGAGCATTGAAGAAGTGCAAAAGTGAGAGCCGAGCTGGTGTAAAAAGTCGCAAGTAGTTGGGCGCTGCAAACAGAGCTGAACAAGTAAGTCCATCTTCTTCTTCATTGCGTGAATTGCATTTAAAATAAAAATTCCTAGGCAGAAGAAGGAAGATGTAGGAAAAAATGAACAATCCAAGGTCCCTTTACAAAAAGCCCTTCTAGACGCATTACCAGGGTTCGTAGATATCAGAACTAAAATAATGTTTCAAGATGCCTGGGGAGAATGTAGAGATGCTGACATTCCTCACTGGTAGATCCCTTTTCTGGTATTTTTACAATAATAGAGATGAGAAAGTACCTCTGTCCAACTCCTGGAATCTTGACTTACCGAAGGTCATAGTGCCAAATGTGTTTATAGATGTAGAACTTATGGAGGTCTTGGCCCATAATTATAAAAAAGAAACCATAATAGTTATAGGAATTGATGGAAACCCTATTTTGGTCATCACAAGATCATGCATTGGAGAATGGTTTGGCCTGAATAGGCAGGCAATTACCAAGATTGACAGGGAAGGATATCCAATGGATTATGAATGGATGGTGAATAGTTTTTTACTGCGAGAGGTAGCTTATTTTAGGAAAAGAGGCAAGGATAACAGACCAATGGTTATGAATGATAAGGCTCCATTTCCTACACTCAAATTTATGGATTTATTTCAGAAAACGTATCATGGTTGGTGTCAATTTTATGGTGATAATCACATAAGTAGAATGCTAGTGGATTTAATGTATATGTCCATGAGGATCTAGAACCCTAACATTAACCTGAAATTTGATATTGCTAGTGAGCTTGAAAGAATTCTGCACAATCAACTAGTTTACTGGAATACTAGTAGAACTTTTAAGAATTATTCTCTATTGTGTCATTTAATACTCTCCCAAAATAGAAATGTGTTTAGAGACATGATGAAGTTAACTACTATGGATGGTTAGGGAAAAGGACTCCCAGTTCAATTATGGTGTAGGATATGGGACAAGAACAATAGAGACTATGATTACAAGGCATTTCATGATGCTTTTGTTGTGTGGATATTCAAGGCACTTGGGGTTCAGGTTGAAAGGCTTCCTTCTAAGATAAGGACAGTTCTCAACCCATTGGAATACAACCCAGAAAAGGGTCACACTCATAATTTTGCTAATTGGATCTTCAAGAATGATCATACTCTCATTAGGGTATATGGATGCAAGTAGGGCTCCCATCACTTTCTAGTCTTTGTATCAGAAAGGGTTTCCTTTTTAGAATTTATTTGGCAAATGATGTGGTTTGAGAAGGAAGTGAATGGACCAAGGAAGAAGGGGAATTTCTTTCCCCATGTAGTAAGGTATGCTAGATTGTCTATTGATTTTGGTTCCCTTGAACAAGTTCAGGATAATTTAAAGAAAGCATATTTTCTGAAGGATGGAAGTGAGAGGGTCTATGACCTTGAAGGTTATATTAATTCTTTTATAAAAGAACTTAAACATCAAATTGACATGGTGGAAGATATTGCACATAATTTCATGACTCCTCAATATGTCATGCAAAGGTGGAAAAAGTGGAACTTATTAAAGAAATTGGAAGAGGATAGATAGAAGAAGGGGCAACCACATTTTCATCATGATCACACCCATGAAATACTTAGGATGGAGTTGTGCTTGAAATATTTTGAGAAACTATATGGAAAAGCTACAAGCAGTGTATCACAAGAGGTTAAGACTAATCCTCCAAAAATTCATAGAAAATTCATTATCCATGATTCATATTCATAGAATGCATCAAATTATCCCCCTCTAAAGAGGCAAAAACAAGATCAGAAGGTAACCGTAGTCCCTTATGATGATTCGGAAGGAGAGGGGGATACGTAGAAGCTACTAGTGCACTCAAATCACTTGGTAAAGGTGAAGAGGTTGATATATCACCTAGCTCAACATTAGTATTTCAAGAGGAAGTCCATGGCTATAAGGCTCAGCTTTTGAAAGGTGAAGAACCTATTGATTTTATGGATGAAAGGGAGGCCATATCAGCCAGATTTTTTGAAGATGAAGACTTTATCAAAGCACAAGAATTCAAGGACTTTTGGATTCAAATGAAAATGAAATATTTTGAGGAGATAAAGCGATTGAAACTGATGGGGATTGAAGAATCTAGACATGAGGAGGTTATTTAGCAAACACTCAAGGAGTTGCATCTTGATGAGTTCAATTGTACCTTGGAAGAGACTAGAGAGATGTTGTAGAAAAGTGATATGCTCATTGTTCTAGGGCAAACTCTCAAACATTTGTTCTTGCTTGACCAAGTCAGAAAACAAGAGGACCCTACATTTGTTGTTGAGTTTGATACTGATGAGAAGATAAGTGGATTAGGGTACAATCCCAAAACTGATGTTTTAGCCACATGGGTGAGTTTTAAGGGCCATCATAAGCCCAAATTACTTGACATTGTCAAAGGAAATGATAGAATGGCATCGGTGCAAACAATGGAAAACACTTCTCCTTTGGTATTAGCTATAGAATTAATGCAAAAAACAATGTTTAATAAACACCTGGTCAAACACATGCAAGATCAATTAGAGGAGGCACAGACTATGGAGACACAAATGAATAGAGCCATCAATCAATTGTACCTTGAGAATGTTGCTTTGAAGAAAGAATTGCAAAGATTAAAGAGTAGTAACTAGAGAAAGGCACTAGTATTACATAAGGATGCCTCCTCTGCGCGAATTGATGTAAAGGATGATGAAGTGTCAAAATAAAAAATGGATAAGTATGCAGAGGAAAATCACCAATTAAGAAGTATGAATGAAATGCTTTTACTAAGAAATCCCTAAGCAGGTGTTAAATGCTTTAGAGCAAGTACTGACATACAGGGTTGATTTGGTGGTTTGTAAATGTGATGAAGTATTTTTTGGATACCAAACTCTATTGGACATGTTAGCAACATTTGCTAAACATAAGACACAATTAGATGAGCTCTCCAGGAGGTGGAAGCCCTCTCATTATGACTTTATCAGGCTTCATGAGGTTCTTAGAGGGATCTAGATGCACCTGGTGAAATCAAAGAAACAAAGGAAATGATCGATACTATTATTAAGGAAATAGATTACATAGAATAGGAATAAGGAAGAATCAAAGAAAAAATATCCCCCTTTCATAGTATTAAGCATTGGACGATCCCTGAATTCATTGATAAAGAGGGCCATGTAAAGAGTTTGGAAGAATGGAGGAAAATAGAGTATAAAGACATGGTTTTGCAGATCATTTCCCATTTGAAGGAAGATACAGACTTCGGTGTTAAAAGTTTTAACATGTTCCTAGATAGGGTTGTTGTATTGGAAAATAGATTCTCAAAGTTTGTGGTCGAAGTTTGAGCAATTACTAGCAAGAAATGGATAGACCATTTGCTTAGTATGCTAGATATTCTCTATTACCAATGGCCTACTCATGTTCAAATCTCAGAATGGGTAGACGAGTACTTAAGACCCGCCAAGGTGTCTTCCTAGAAGAAGAAATAGGTACTCAAAGGAAAGGAGAAAAATGGCAGAAAATCACATGTTGAATCAGACCTTGGGGTTATTTCTTCCTCGTTTCAAGCATGATATTCTTCAAAATGTTTTTTTATAGTTATCTTCCCGATGTGTTAGTTTACTATGTTTTATCTTAAGTTGTTAGTTATGAAAGGATGCAATTGTAAACATTTTGAAGCTTGTTGCTTCTCCTCATTTTGTTTAAAGGAGAAACCAAGACTAAATTCTAAAAGACATTAGAAAATAGAATAGGAGCTAGATTAGAGGAAGCGGTATACCATGTACTCATACTTTGAAGATTAATATATAGATTTAGTTTCTTTTCTCTGCAATTGTGGTGTGGAATTACCTTCTTGTGAAATTGGTCCTTTGTGATTATTAATTGAAGGAAGTAATTGCCATTTTAAAAACTTGTGGAAAGGAATTCCTTTATGATTATTAATACATGATGGGCCATGTATTTGCAAATACTAATGTTTACCAGACTCAAGAATAAGTTGACCACTTAGGGTCTGTTAATATCTTCATTAGAGATAATTAGTTGTTGTTAAAATTATTCTCTTTTAGAAAGACATGTCTTTTCATTGAAAGAACTCTTATTTTCCCTATATATGGGAAATCATTTTATAATATTAAGATATACAAAACATATATGATAATTAATTAGTTGTAAAGACTCTTATTTTCAAGTAATACAAAATCCAGTTGTCTTATTTTGAAATGTGTTGTGGATTTTTTCATTTCCAAATCAGTTCTCTGTTATAATTATATATGGTTGATAATTGCTACTCTAAGTCATCATGTGAATAAATTGCATGCTATTACATAGTTGGGCCATCAAGATACATTTGAGATTTCAGACATACATATTTCATATAACACTTATAAATGACTTTATTTACTCATAAGTTTCTAATTTCTCATACACCAAGGCATAAATTTTTTGTTAGCTTTCCAAACATGTTTTGACACATAAAGAGTCATTTTACCAATCTTTTCATCCACATGTCAAGAGATAAGGAAGGGGAAAGAGAGAAATTATTTCAAATAGGACATGACACTAAAATTTGCATATTAAATCTTGCCCTCCTATATTCATTAAGAACTTTGTTCACATTTATTTATTTATTTAGTGTTTTTTACCACATGATAACATATTAACCAATATGAATAGTCAGGCCATAACACAAGAAGATGGAACATAATGTCAACTTAGCAGATAATGGCAAATAGAATGTACAATATAACACTTCTACTATGAAATACCTTTTGTGTAATAGGGCCCAAATCTTGTATCCTTTCACACCATAATTGTAATAGATGAAGATACATTTCACAACCTTGTTCGCTTCTCCTTTGGTACACGTGCATATGCCTCACAACTAGAAACTCTAAGATGTGTCAATGAAGGCTTGTGACCTAACCATGCTTCCATAGGCATTTTATCAACAATAGCTAATGTGGGAGACCTGTTAATCAGGTAGCAAGCAGTGGCAACAACTTCAACCCAAAAATTTTGTTCTAGACCAACTCCACTTAGCATAGTCCTAGCCTTCTCCATCAATGTCCTGTTCCTTCTTTTAGCAATCCATTATGTTGTGGAGAATACACAGTTGTCTTTTGTCTATTAATATCATAGTCTTTACAAAACCTATCAAAATCATTAGATCAAAATTCACTGCCATTATTAGTCCTCAAACATTTTATTTTCTTTCTAGTCTGCAATTCAACCATTGCTTTAAATTCTTTAAATTGACTAAAAACTTCAAATTTACTCATTAGAAAGTATACCCATGTCCTACTAAAATCATCAATAAATGAAACATAATATGTGGATTTTCCAAGGGAAGGAACATCTATAGGACCAAACACATTAGAATGAATAAGATCCAAAACACCACAATATTTATGAGAACTTGAGTAAAATTGAACGTGGTTTTGTTTTCCATAAATGCAATGCTCAAATAAATCAAATTCAATATTACAATCATTCAAACCTTCAACAAGGTTTTTATTTTTCAAGGTCCTTGGACCCTTTTCTCCAATGTCGCCAAGTCTATGGTGCCATAACATAGTCTTCTCTGTGGGTAACTTTTCTTTAGAAGAAAGAGCACCCGTAGGTATCCAAAAGCCATGTCCATCTACTGAAGGTGAAATCCTCAAATCTTTTGATGAACTATCCACATATTTACTTTTTACAGAAGTGCTATTATACTCAATAGTGTATGCCTCTAAATTATAGAAAATGTCGAACCTGATACCTCTAGAAATCACCATAGCACCCTTAATCATATTACATCCCGCACCAAAAAAGACTACTTGCACACCCTCATTTATCATTTTTCTCACAGATAACAAATTTTGTTTTAATCCAGGGATATGCAACACACCGCTAATCCTTTTTATTCTACCATCAGGATACTTGATTCTAACTTTACCTTGACCAATAATGTCTAAATGTGAATCATCTCCCAAGTACACCTTACCTCCATTAAATTATTCATATTCAAAAAACCAATCTTTATTTGAAGTCATATGAAAAGATGCACCTAAGTCAATTAACCATGCATCATTACTTGCATGAGTAGTCAAAGCTGCAATGAATGCATCACCATCTTCCTTCTTGGACTCAAAATAAAAATCAAACTTATTTTTCTTCTTCTTTTCTTATTTGCAATCCTTATAGATGTGACCTAGTTTACTGCAATTCCAACATATGACTTTCTACTTTCCATGAGATTTCAATTTCCCTTTGGATTTGGACTTATTGCGCTTCTCATTCTTCTTGCCCTTTTCCTTAGATCTTCCTCAAATAGTTAGGGATTCCTTCGAACTGATGGATACCTTCCTCCACATCTCTTCACCAAGTAGGGCACCCATCACATCTTCAGACTTCAAAACAATAGAAGTACTATTGATATCCATAACAAGAGAATCCCACAAATCAAGCAAAGAACAAAGCAAGATCTGACATTTCTCCTCTCCGTCCTTCTTAACACCAACATATACCAATTGAGCCACCAACATATTAAATTCTTTTAGGTGGTCTACAATTCATCCACCCTCTTCCATCTCAAAGGAATACAGTTTCTTCCTCAATAAAATCTGATTCAATAAGGATTTCACTTGATACATTTCACCAAGCTTCATCCATAACTTCTTTGCAGTATTCCTTCATGGACATTGATTAGAATAGATTCTTCCAAGCACAATCTAATTAGACCCTTGGATTTTTGGTCCATAACATCATACTGAGCAGCCACAATAGGATCTGAGGGTCTTGAGACATCTGCATCAAACCGATCTCAATCTATTAACAAATCTTCCATCTTCAGCTTCCACATCTCAAAATTACTTTCATTAAATTTATCCACCTCTATTCTCCCCAATGAACTTGCCATCTGAAAATTCCTACAACAAGATCAAAAAGTGCCTTTTTCACAAGCTCCCACTCAAATTTAGATTATTTCGAAAAACCCAACAACCCACAACTGAAACCAAAGGTGATCAAGCTTTGATACCACTTGTAAGGAAGTTAAGTAGCGGAACAACTTCCTACACTAGCCTTGAGAGGAGGGTAATGCATGTTTTTTTTATAGATCATTACAAAAGTTACATAAACTTAACAAAAATAGACACAACAACATCCATACCACAACATAGTGATTTAAGTGGGGAAAACCCTTTCAGGAGAAAAACCGCACACTTCAAAAGCCAACCAATATATTATTCAATAATCAACAAAAATTACAATATACTTGCAACAAAATCTCTTCACAAGAGTACAACTAATCAGAGATTCAAAGGTAACTCAATAGCCATAAGACTCTTACACACAACCTCTATCTCACACACCTCATGTATAGGAGATACAATATTAGAAACCGTCAAACGGTATTACAAAACCATGGGCTAAAATCACCCAATAAAGTGGAGCCGCACTTATCTCCTATCTATATTCCCTATGACATGTCAAAACATGCATCAACACGTGTCCCCCCCTTTATATCTCATTTATGTGTCTGATGCATTTTATATTTCCTATTTTAGGAGTACAAACTTCTAGAGGCCATAACTTGTGAGCCGTGTGTCCAATTGATGAACCTATTCAAGCACCAGAATGCTTGCAAGGTGCTCTATCACATTGTAAACATCTATACTATTTACGACCACTTTTTAGGGTGTTTCAGAGCCTCTAAAGTCCTCAAAATTAAATTTAAACCTTTCACCGCACCCCTCCAAAAAGAAAACTTTCATATCTTCAAAACTAGTTGTGATCTTGCAATGAAACTTTATCAGAATTATTATCTATCCAACCAAAAGATTTGGGGATAATTTCACACCATTTCATGCTCAAATGAATACTTACTATAAAGAGTAACCTCATGTAAATGCAAGGTTGAGACACCATTTTTCCCAACATAAGGCACCACATAAATTGATGAGTATACTAGGAAATATGTTTGGTAATTGCACCTAAATCACTAGGTGATTTTCCTCCTAGATTACTTCTCCCAATCGCTAGAAATAGTGCCTTCCTAAGAACCCAAAACTGTCCTCTCTTTATCCCAAAATTTGTCGAGTCTCTCTCCCTGCTAGGTATGATTCACCTCCTTTGAATATATTTCTCTTCTCAATGTTTTCCAATTATGTTTTCTCTATTCTTTTATATGCATCTAGAAGATGATTTAATTGTGAAGAATGGAAGGAAGTGTGTGAGATGGAGGAAGCAATATTCACTGTCTCTTAGCATTTGTATAGCATAGAGATCAACCTTGACCTTGATATTGTCTTGGTCTTTGATTAAAAATATAATTTTGTGTGGTGTATATTCCTTCAAGGAAGTCACTTACTCTACCTATGCAATGAAGGTGACAATCTCATGAATGTAGACTACTAACTCTATGTAAATTTCTCAATCTATGCATCCTTGGCAACCTTTGATCTATATAGTTGTTGACTATCCTCTATTTTTCCTATTGCTCGAAATATTCTAATAGCATTTTAGTGTAGCCACAATAAGCATATCTTAAAAGCATGGCATCTATTTAAAAATGAATGTCCTATCCTTATTTTTTATATTTTGCATGTATGTGAAATTTACATAAGAATAAGAGAAAACAACTATCTTGTGTATAATGAGTGATAAATTTATTTTGTGTTATAATTTTGAGGTGTTTGTTAATTGTATAAAATTAATTCCCTATGCTCCCACAACTCATGCATGTCTTACAAGCTAAAATTTGGAACATCATTTTTATTGAGGCTTAATGCTCAATAGTTTGTAATCAATAACTCAAATTCCACATTTTGGAATGCATGTCCACAATAGTGAATTGGGGTATCAAGATCCATTCTTATTCTATGATTTTCATCCTACTTTTCTCTCTCCTACCACTGGATATATTTAGCCTTTGAATCATAACTACAACTCAAGGACATAGTCTTACTCCAGTTACAAAAAGAAAATCTATTATGGAGTAATATAAATATGATAATTTAAGCACAAATTGATAAATAATCAACTAATTACATGGGGAAACCCAAGAAATGCTACACCTACTAATTCATAAAATTATGGAATTCAAGGAGGGATCATAGGTCTGAAGAAGAAGACACAATGAGAAACATGAAGAAGATATTCATTTTCAAAAAGGACACAAGCCATGTCACGAAGCATATTTTACTACTGGAATCCATATTGAAGAGCATAAATGAAACACATGACATCACAAGATCCTTTGATTCATTGGGTCACTAAGAAATGAACCACTAAAATGGTAGTATAGATCATATCTACAAAATGATAAATAATGACACAAGCTGCGAAGGGTAGTTTTGGTGAATTTTGATAGCACAGAACTAGCCAAATAAAGTGTCAATAAATTGTGGGATTTATCCCAATGACATCATTAATCAATCATCAAATTTGATAAAAATTTCAAAGATGACATAGAGGATGGAATAAACCCTTATTGACAAGAAAAATATGGAGTGATTCCTTTCTGTGGTGACACCAGAGTTAAGGATGACTTTAGAAGGAAGATATTTTGCTACATATTCAAAATTGGTGACATTAGCCTACCAAATAGAGAACTAATCATGGTAGACTGAAGAGGATGAGAGATAAAGTAGGAAGATAGAAAAATTTCAATTATAAATAGAATACTTGTGACTGTGACAAGAGATCATGAAACAAAATATAGGACCTCAAAGGACAAACTATAACGCCCCACTAAGGAACCCTAGAGGAAAACAACACTCTAACTAAATAAACATAGCAATAACCTTTTTTTAAAAACAAATTACATTACAATCATAAATGCATCAAGGAAATAATTATAACAATTACACAAGAAGAAGATAAACATTCACTTAAACTAACTCCTCTTACGGGTTCCCTAATGTCGCTACCTAAGAAACATTCTATACAACATCTAAGAATCTAACACCACAATGAAATGTCATAACTTTACACAATGCAAGAACATACATACATATCACTAGGTTAATTTTAGACACAAAACTAAGTATTCTCATGATAATAATTTTGCATAAGAAATGGTAATACATTCATCCATAAGAGTAGTCGGTACCAACACCAAACTACTTAAAACCTACTTTAGGATAACATAACTTTTCAATTACATCAAATAACATTACATCAATCTCCCCAAGGAGTGTTCAATTACAATATAAATAATACAATTACAGTGAATTCCAAGGCACATAACAACTACTAAAATATCAACTGAATCATCTACATCAAGAAATGGAAGATACTAGAGAGGAAAAGAAAGAACCATGCATTGCACATGAACATGTCTACCGATCCTCGATGGAGGTAGGAAACAACCTCCCAACCATGTGGAACCCTTAGGTCCACCCCACTATGCTCTGGAGATAGATATGAGACCCCACACAACACAAACAAACAAGGCCAACAACCAACATCCAAGAGACACAAGGATACACACTGGACAATCAAGACTTAGCACGAGGTTTCACTAGAGTCTTCTAACATGACCACATAGGATAGGGTTCTAAGATACAATCAGGAAAGAGTGTCATCACATATCCCCAACATGATTTACCTTGGCTAGCCTCTCTAGGCCCCAACCCTATTTGGTGACTCAGTTGGAACCAGACAATCCTTTAATGAGATAAGGATGTTCGATCATGCCAGCTCTAAAAGTCCCTTAGACAAACGAGCGTTCTTGCTTCCATCCTTAGCTTGTATGAGAACTAAGTGTTGGCATTGAGTTGTCATTGATGTCAATTGGTATAGAAGGGCTACCGGTATAGGATAGTTATGGGCAACACTGTCTTGGATGCATAAAGGATGAGATATCTTTGATATCACCTTGTGTTGCAGTGCACAGGTAAGGTAAGGGAGAGAATGTCATTAAGTAGAATGACCTTTGGAGTCACCGGTATACAAGTTAGTGTGGATGCAGAACAATAGGACTCCCACCAGATAGAGATGCAATCACCATGTAAAGAGATGACTGACAGTGAGTGTGCCCAATCAAATCACATATGCCTGGTTGAAGATATGCTACACAAACAAGGAAGCCACATGAGTGCATTACAGGATGCAAATGACAGGGATCCACTGCCACCGGTAAGTGTAACTTATCTCCTATTATGGACAATGTGTATCATAGTTCTATGAGATAAGGAAGAAGAGGTAAAGGAAAGTGTTTGAAGGCTCACACTGGATCTAATCGGTGTAACAAAAGGATACCTCAGGTGCATGTAATCAAAGATGTGCACCAAATTAGAAAGGGTTGGCATATTGAGCCTCGAAAATAGAAAAGGAAGAGTAAATAAGTGATGGGTTTGTCACCATGACAAACCAGCTGAGATGATGTCCAGTTTGATGGTGAAGAAGGAAAAGTGGAGCAACTGCAAATAGAGAACGCAGTCGGCATGTAGACGCCTCAGATGGAAACAATTGAAGGTTGATGACATGGTGTCATCATGACACCTACCGATAAGTATGGAAACTGGTCAAAGAGAAAAGAGGCTAAGTGATGTATTCCTACCCAATGAGAATGATCATTCTATGGATAGGCATATCTAGCGACCGGTTAAGGTGTTCCACCGATAGATCAACAAAATGAAGATATGATGATTTACCAGTAAAGTGTGAGATATCGACAGGGTTAGTGAACCAGCATAAAAGAAGGACCGGTTGAGTGTTTGGTCGGTGATCCTGTCTAAACTAACACAAAGGTCCATGCTAACATGGATGTCGACAAAGGTGCCATGTGGAGTCAAGGTGGTAGACATGCATGCAGTAGTCGATGGAATGTGCACCGATGAGGTTGTTGCAGAGTTGGTTAATATTAATTGCAGACCCCATAAATCATGGGATGTGTTGCAGAGGTGTGCAACTCGAGGAAGGTCAAACAAAGGTGATAAATGTAGTGTATAGGTGTAGAATGAGGTTGGTGATGCAATTTGCAGAACCATTAATGGTGATTGATCTTGTGTCTCGCCGACTGACTGTCTGTGTTTGCTAAACATAGAAAACGTGTATTGGAAGGCACGATAATGGCGGCAATGTGCAGATAGATCATCTTGGAGCTCAGATCGAATGAGATTTGATTGGATTCAATGTGCCTTGTGATTAGTGGAAGAAACCCTAAGGCACCAAGTTTAAATGTTGGTTTTGGCGGGAATGTATGAATACAAATATGCGGGCAAAAGATAGATTTGAGGATGCCTTAGAGAGTGAGATGCTGCCAAGTGATGCAAAGGGATGAATAGAGAAATAGATGAAGTGTGATATCTATAGAGGATTATAACGATCGAGTAGCAGGGAGACAACTGGTGATAGGTTTTGCAAAGGTTTAACTGGTGAGGTTAAAGAAACTGACAAGCTGTTGAATGAGAGAGTGTTGTTGCATTTGAGAGAAGATAAGTCAAGTACTCAAAGAGTATCTGAAGAGAGACTGAGTGTGAGAGAGTCTAGGGTTGAAGAGTTCAACTAGCCACAGTGAGGTAACCGGTGGTGACTAAACCGACAGAGAAGGAGAAGAGACTGAACTGACAAGGTTGCAATAGTAAAAGGGTGAGGTAGAGAACCGACAGTGAACTGGATAGGAGATCGAGTAGTGAGATTTGAAGAAGTGTTACAAATCCATTTGTAACAAGGTTATTAATTTATAAATGATTATGTTTTGTATTCACTAAGTTATAGCTCGGTGCAGGGGTTGTAGCTCCTTGGGTTGGTGCCCTAAATCAAGGGTTGGTGCTCCTTGGGTTAGTGACCTAAAATTAGGGGTTGATGCTCCTTGGGTTGGTGCCCTAAACATTGTAATTAGAGATTCATTGTGAGGTTGGATTGGAGAAATAGTCTCCAACAACATTTCTAACCAAGGTTTTTCCCATCTTGGGTTTTTCTTGCATATGCTGGTGTTATGTGATGTCCCTTTGTGTGTGATTGCATTTGTGTTGGTCTCCCCTCTAACCAGTAAGTCTGCATTGAGTTAGATTTGATAACCGATATACTCACATAGGACAATTAAAGGGAAATATTTGAGAACCACTGATTCACCCCCCTCTCAGTGGTACATTGTGTCTAACAATTGGTGTCAGACAAGCTTTCTCTAGCTTAGGTAGATTCTGGCTTAAGGATACAATGGTTTATTTAGTGTCAATCCCAACTCCGGTGTTTAATCTATTCCATTTGGAGTTGTAGAATGGAAGTTCACTTATCCTCTCTAGGATATGATGTCTGGATGTCTGTTGTAAATGGGTACCCTAGTAAAGTCAGTCCTCCCATCGATTCAGATGCAGAAAGAAGAAACCCATGCAATGAAGCAGCTATGAAGGCTATACTCAGTGGGCTATCCAATGATGTCTCCTCATAGGTGGACAGATGCATCAATAAAATGATTATGTGATAGATTGAAGAAGCTCTATGGAAATGAGCTTTCTTCTATAGAACCAACCTCTCAAGATAGAATGAGAAATGCATCTCATGTATCTGCAGATGATGAAGGCAGATTTGCTAGTAGTCACAACATTGATGAAGAAGGAACCCACATCTTCATGGCCCAAGAATAAGAAGATGAGAGGCACACATCTAAGAATGATCATGCAGATCACTCCTACCGACAAGATGTGCTTGGAAATGATAGCGAAGGTGAAGAAGAAGAGGAAGAAGAAGTTGATCTTGAAGGAGAGATTGTGAATGCACTTGAAGAACTCAAAAGAGTAAGAAATTAATACAAGCTATTCAAGAATAATGCTATTGTGGAGCAGAACCGGTTGATCAGATGCCTTGAAGAATCTAAGAAGTGTGTCTTAGAGTTGAAGACTTAGGATGAAGACACCAAGGAGTGTCGATGTAAAGGTCTAGCATCTGACTTGGAGGTAAAAGATAAAGAATATCAACAACTTCTTGGAGAAATGGAGGTTATCACCTTGAGAAATGTCAGGATCAGCTCAACGTGAGAATCCGGTTTGATGGTAGCAGTGATGCCTTGAACAGGATGTTGAAAAAGAAAAAGCATGTTAAGGACACTAAAGGATTAGGTTGTGGTGTCGGTGAATTCTCCACCAACAAGAATGTCCCCCACAATGACATTCTATTTGTCTCCTCCAATGGAGAAAATAAGGGACAAACCTTCATAGTTAGAAATGCTCCCCAGAAGAAGCTTGACCTAACCACAACCAGTGAAGACTTGGAGACAAGAATGAAGATTGGTACTGCAAGAAGGAGGAACAATGTAGATCCCAAAGGAAAAGGGAAAATGGGAGAATACAACTTCACTGGAAGCAAGAACATGAGAAGACAACAAAGAAGACCTCCTACTGGTAGAGGACAAAGAAATGCTACCACCCACATATCAAGACAAGTGTGGAGGATGAAGAGACTAGATGGAGGAAATGCAAAGAATGGACAACCCAGGATCCATCCTCAGAGAAGGATAAATGGAGATGCCATACTAGTAAGATCTCCCCATGCATGGAAAAATAGGTTTGTAAGTGATAAACCTTCCTTCTCAGGTTATTGCTTTGCATGTAATGGTCATGGCCATAGGGCAGAAGAATGTAGAAAATGATCTAGAAGGAACAATCTAGGATCTCATAGATATCATGCATATGAGAAAAATGTATCCAGGAGTAGATATATGCATATCCCCTCTCCTAGTTATGCAAATAATGCTTGTTATAACTACAATGGGATTGGCCATAGAGAGTTTGCATGAAGGAAGAGGAACTTGTAGTCTTATGGAAGTCAGTATAGAAGCTATGCTCAACATAGAAATGAATACAGAGCATATGGAAGTCAGTGACCTACATGGAACCAAAGGAAAAATGTCCTTGTAGGATCAAGAGGTCCACTAGTTTCAGTTTCCAGTCATAGAAACATGACTAGAAGAAGGTGGTCAAATGGATATGTTAAGCGATTCCCCAATCATGAAGTTGGGATGGATGTTGTGTGCTACTATAGCACTACTTCCGGTCATGATGTAGAGTTTGGAAATGAAAGGACCAACCAGCAGAAGAAGGTAAGACCTGCTCCCATGACTGAAAATGGGAAGAAGAATGAGACCAAGCAGGTGTGGAGGAAGAAGACCATGGACTGACACTGTGCATTCAATGCACAAGTGATATCTCCTAAGGCCTAAAGGAGATGCAGGATATCAGGGGGAGTAATATATTGACTAGATCATTCACCCCCTTAGTGAAGAAGGACACATCGAAGAGCAAGATGTTGTCACTCTGAAAGATGAAAATGAGAAGATAAGTGTGTGTAGTGGTTGCCTTGGCTACACACCTATAGATCAGAGTTGGATCACTAATGATTGTGTCAATAAATGGATTTTAACAATTGAAATCAGATACATTGTGACACAAAATGTCAGGAGTCACAGGAAGGTGCTCCGATAGTGATGTTGAACTGGTATAAGAAATTGGTCTATGCAGGATGTTACCAACATGAATGCTAATAGGTACTTGCAGATTATGTAAGACAATAAGGTTGGAGATCATTGCATTATCCCCAGTAACATGGAATGAGAGTTTATGTCTTAGGTGGTGTTGGTGAATACCTGAATGACATATGTTGGCCTAGTTGTTGATCATGCAGGCATACATGCTTTTGGGCTAACCGGTTTGTTTCATGACATGATGATGACATTATATGGTATTGTGTACATCTAGGATCGTGTCATAGGTTGTGGTGGATATAATAGAACTGAAATATCATCAGATGATCACATACACACAACTCAACCGGTATATGGAGTTGATTGGAGCCCCGATATTGGATCTGACCGACATTGTGGACCTAAGATGTATGAATTAGGGGGAGTTCAAGTGCTTATGAAGTAGAGTCAACATGTTTGAACTTATGAGGTACTTACTGCCTAAACTATAGATGATGGAAATGGATGTAGGAATACCCAGGAGAATTTCATGCTTAAGGGTATCTACGTTTCATTTGGTTGGTTGATTCATAGTACAATCACACTTAATTATAAAGAAATTTGGGATCAAACGGGAGGTGATGCAGTCTAATTGGCAAGAAAGTAATATTCACTGACACAACCTTCTACAAATTGAGAGCTTTAACAATTAGTATCAGTTTTGCATTCTCAATTGGTGTCAGTTGATGGTTGAGTCCTCCATCTCAAAATTTGTAACTTGAGAAATTGCACCTATTGGTATCAAAAGAGAAGATGCATCTGGTAAAGAGAAAAAGGGGAGAAAAATATCTGACAATGACTGGTAAATACAAGGAGGTGAGAGACCTTGACAATGCCCTTTTCCATTGTTGTCAAAGGGGGAGAAATAGTCTGTAGTATAGCGCATACTACATGTGTGAGAATCCATGGATTATACAAAAAGGAAGATTTGGATCACACAAAGGGGGAGAGAGATTATATAGTATGTTGGATACTACATGAGTTGACATCAATGCCAAAGGGGGAGATTGTTGGAATTGAGTTGTCATTGATGTCAACCGGTATAGAAGGGCTACCGGTATAGGAGATGAATGGGCAACATTGTCTTGGATACATAAAGGATGAGATATCTTTGATATCACCTTGTGTTGCAGTGCACCAGTAAGGTAAGGGGGAGAATGTCATTCAGTAGAATGAACTTTGGAGTCACCGGTATACAAGTCAGTGTTTGACTTGTATGGAAGAGATGTATATGTTACTGGTATGTTGTGTGGATGCAGAACAACAAGACTCCCACCAGATAGACATGCAGTCACCATGTGAAGAGATGACTGATAGTGAGTGTGCCCAATCGGGTCACATATGCCTGGTTGAAGATATGTTGCACAAACAGGGAAGCCACATGAGTGCATTGCAGGATGTAGATGACAGGGATCCACAACCACCGATAAGTGGAGCTTATCTCCTATTATGCACAATGTGCATCATAGTTCTATGAGATAAGGAAGAAGAGGTAAAGGCAAGTGTTCAAAGGCTCACACTAGATCTAACTAGTATAACAAAAGGACGCCTCAGGTGCATGTAATCAAAGATGTGCACCTGATCAAAAAGGGTTGGCATATTATGCCACCGAAACAGAAAAGGAAGAGTAAATAAGTGATGGGTTTGTCACCATGACAAACTGGCTAAGATGATGTCTGGTCTGATGGCGAAGAACACAAAATGGAGCATATGTAGATAGAGAATGCAACCAATATGTAGACGCCTCAGATGGAAACAACCGAAGGTTGATGACATGGTGTCATCATGGTGCCTACCGATAAGTATGGAAACTAGTAAGAGAGAAAAGAGCCTAAGTGATGTATTCCTACCTGATGAGAATGAGCATGCTATGGATAGGCATATCTGGTGATCGGTTAAGGTGTTCCACCAACAGATCAGCAAAATGCTGATATGATGATCTACCGGTAAAGTGTGAGATACCAATAGGGTTAGTGAACTGGCAGAAAAGAAGGACCAGTTGAGTGTTTGGTCGATGATCCTGTCTAAATCGACACAGAGGTCTATGCTAAGGTGGATGTCGACAAAGGTGCCACGTGGAATCTGTTGGTATTTTGGTATGGTTTTGTCATTGATGTCAACACCTACTAAAAACTAGCACTTTGGAGATCCAACAACATTCACCGGCAAGCAAGTAACTATTGCAATAGTTACTGGTATATGGTTCATCGGTAGGATATAATGTTGACCGGTATTTGGAATGATATGGAAGACACTTGGTAATGTCGAAAACATTGTGTGGACACTTTGTTTTGAAGAATTAATCATTGGTATATTCATATTTGCATATTTGTTTTTACCGGCAAATAGTTCCAGGTTATCTAGGGTTACACCGGCAGGTTTATCTTTTCCAGATCAGCATGGCACGCTATGGAGATGATTTATTATTGATGTAAATGCATTAAGCCGACATGTTTAATCAGTTATTGCATCAGATATTATATTGTATGTAAAATGATTTTATTGTAATATCTTGTAGAGCCGACCTACTAAAATTGATCTTAGGGTATGGTATATATGTAAGATCTTATTTGTAAGATCAAGTGTGGAATGCGAAAAAGAATTAAGTGAAGGTATATGTGAGATTAAGCAAAGGAATATACGAAGACATCATTTGCAGGTGAAGCTAGGTTTTTGTATAAGCATATCAGCATTACACCGGTACTGAATCGAGCATATGAAGATGCTATTTTATGTAGTACATTCTTATTGGATTTAACCATCCAACTGTAGTCAGTGTGACTCCCATTTTGTGATTGAGTAGTGAGCTCTAGGTTGTTGGCCTTTCTGCATGTGCAGACCCCATTTATGTACACTTACTATCTGCAGTAGTATCATTTGATTGTGGGTAAGGTTTCCCATCGTGGTTTTTCCCCTTACAGGGTTTCCACATACAAATATTGGTGTTATGTGTTGTGGATGACTTTATGTTTATGTTTCATGCATTAATCCTTACCGGTATAGCAATTTACTGTTAACACTGTGTACCGGCACACTTAACTAGTTTACCGGTATTAAGCATTAAGTTGGTTAATTAGTTTTTGGTTTGAATTTATTAGACAACCGATTCACCCCCCCCCCCCTTCTCAGTTGTCTCCGGGACCTAACAATTGGTATCAGAGCCTAGTCCTCTTTTGCAGAAGTGTAACAACTTGAGGAGATCCAATGTCTACTAATTATTTTAGGAAGGACAGTCCTAAACTTGATGGAACCAACTATGGGATATGGAAGATCAGAATGTAGACACATCTGAATTGCATCAGTAAAGACATCTGGGAAGTTACTAAGAATGGTTATACTGCTGTTGTAGCTGGTCAGACTGCTCCAACTACCTTAGCTAAAGATGAAGAGAATGATTGCAAAGCAAGAGAAGCACTTTTGAGCGCATTATCAGATCAAAAAATCATGGGATTATCAGATAGGTCTACTGTTAAAGGTATTTGGGATCATTTGGAAACACTGAATGAAGGAGATTCCACAGTCAAGATTGCAAAACTTGAAAGCTTTCG
This sequence comes from Cryptomeria japonica, assembly GCF_030272615.1. Lineage (NCBI taxonomy): Eukaryota > Viridiplantae > Streptophyta > Pinopsida > Cupressales > Cupressaceae > Cryptomeria > Cryptomeria japonica. Next base: position 488,048,278 of record NC_081412.1, read on the forward strand.
AGTCAGGTATGAACATCTGAAAATGGAAGAAGATGAAAGGATTTCTGCTTTTATGGAAAGAGTAAATGAAATTGTTTTGGGTATTAAATGTTGTGGAGGAACTTTGAGTGAGGATGAAATTATTTCAAAAATATTAAGAGGTTTTCCACCAGCATATAAAATGAAGGTTACTACTATAAATGAGTTGAGAACAATGCCTAATACATTAGTAACTAGGGATACATTGATTGGAAAACTTTCAGCCTTTAAAATTGAGGAATTTGGTCCTGTTGCTACTATAAAAATTGATTTGGTTTTTAAAGTATCAACATCATCTACTCCATCATTTGACAAATCAGATTGGAGAGCCTTTTATGCAAGAGAACTTGAAGAATCCAAAAAAAAGAATGAAGATCTTGAAGAGCTTGAAGCATTATTTGCAAGGAAAATGCCAAAAGGTCCAATTGGGAGTAAGTATGAAGGTAAAGCACCCTTTAAATGTTTTAACTACAATAAGATTGGTCGTATGGCTTTGAGATGCCCTGATAGACATGCTAGACTAAGAGAAGAAGCTAGAAGAACATACAAGCCTAATCCTGAATATCAGAGTTACAGATTTAAGAAGAACAAAAACAAATCTTGTTACATTGCTGATGAAGGTGTGATTGATGATTCTGATGAGGATCCAATAGACAATGGATGGGTTTTTGTTGCTATAATAGAAGATCAACCGAAACCTACTGCTCAACCGGTAGAACAAGCCCTAGCAGCTAAAGTTGAAGCAAAGGATGAATGGATCATTAATTCAGGATGCTCACATCATATGACTGGAGAGGTAAATTCTTAAACTTTCAAGAATACAATGAAGGTTTAGTAAGATTTGGAGATGACAAAGCCTGTTCAATCAAAGGTAAGGGTTCAATATCTCTTGATGGTAAGCATAACACTGATAATGTCTACTATGTTGAAGGATTAAAGCATAATCTTTTAAGTGTTGGTCAATTAGTTGAGAAGTGATTTTAGTTACAATTTAAAAATGGAAAATGCAAAATCATGAATAGAACTGGTTTGGAAATTGCAACCGGTAATCAGACTAGAGGCAATATCTTTCATTTGAATAACAGTGAAAAGGCATGCTTAATTGCACATATAGATGAAAGTTGGTTATGGCATAAGAGACCATGTCATGTAAACTTTTATTGCATGGTAAAAATTAGTACTTCTAAGGCAGTTAGAGATCTACCTAAAATTGTGAAACCTCATAATACAATTTGTAAGGAATGTCAATTTGGAAAACAAGTTAGAGCTAGTTTCAAAAGTATTCCAGAAAAATCCAATAATGCTCTTGATTTAATTCACATTGGTTTATGTGGTCCAGCTAGAACTAGAAGCTTACAAGGTGATAGATATTTCATGCTAATTATTGATGATTATTCTAGAATGTGTTGGGTTACTTTTCTTAGAGAGAAATTAGAAGCACTTGGAAAGTTCAAACTATTCAAAGCAATGGTTGAAAATGAAACCGGTAAGAAAATCAAATGTTTAAGATCAGATCAAGGAGGAGAATTCACATCTAAGGACTTTAATACATTCTGTGAAGTGAATGGAATCAAAAGATAGTTATCAGCACCTCGGACACCATAGCAGAATGGAGTTGTTGAAAGGAAAAAAAAAACTATCTTGGATGCAACAAGAAGTATGTTATCAGAAGCAAATCTACCACATGTGTATTGGAGAGAGGCAGTTAGTACTGTTGTCTATACATTCAACAAAGTTCACATCAAAGGTGAAACCGGTAAGACCCCTCATGAACTATGGTTTGGTAATACTCCTACTCTTAAGTATTTTAGATTTTTTGGAAGTAAATGTTATATTAGAAGAGATGAGTATATTGGAAAATTTGATCCTAGAAGTGATGAAGGAATATTTCTTGGTTATTCATCTAAGAGCAAGGCATATAGATGTTTTAATAAGAGATTGCAGAAAATTGTTGAGAGTACAAATGTAAAGATTGATGAACAATTCAGAGGAACTTCAAGGTATATAGACTCTGAGTCGGCAACAGAAATTGTGACAACTGAACCTATACTGAATCCACCGGTACAAAATGAAGATCCAGTTACCCCAGTATCATCGGAAGATTCCACAATAATTGAAGAACAACAACAAACTAAGACACCTCAGTATGTAAGATTGAATCATTCTGAAGATCAGATAATTGGAAACAAATTTAAAGGAGTTATGACAAGAGGAAGATTGGCAAATGAAGAGGTATGTCTTATTTCTCAAATTGAACCATCATCTATCAATGAGGCATGTGAAGATAAATTTTGGATTAAAGCAATGGAAGAAGAATTAGGACAAATTGAGAAAAATAATACTTGGACATTAGTTCCTCGGCCTAAAGATAAAAATGTAATTGGAACCAAATGGGTATTTAGAAACAAACTTAATGAAGATGGTAAGGATGTTAGAAATAAAGAAAGACTAGTATGTAAGGGATATTCTCAGAAAGAAGGAGTTGATTACAATGAAACCTTTGCACCGGTAGCCAGAATTGAGGCAATTAGATTATTCTTGGCTTTTGCAGCTCACAAGGACTACAAATTTTATCAAATGGATATTAAATGTGCATTTTTGAATGGAGATCTTGAAGAGGAAGTATATATTGAACAACCTGATGGATTTTCTTTAACAGATGACAATGATATGGTTTGCAGGTTAAGAAAAGCTCTGTATGGATTGAAACAAGCCCCAAGAGTTTGGTATGCAAGGTTGGATAAGTATCTTTTGAAGATTGGTTTTACTAAAGGAAATGCAGATAGCAATTTATATTACAAAGTAACTAATGATGACATCTTGATTATTGAAGTATTTGTTGATGATATAATCTTTGGAGGAGAATATGGATTATGTAAGGAATTTTCTCTTAAAATGCAGCAAGAATTTGAAATGTCTATGATTGGAGAAATAAAATTCTTTTTAGGTTTGCGGATTTCACAGACTGATAAAGGTATATTTTTGAGTCAATCCAAGTACTTGAAAGAATTACTAAAGAAATTTGGGATGGAGAACTCTAAACCGGTAATCACACCTATGACTACAAATGACAAATTATCTCAAAGGGATGAATCTACACCTGTTAATCCAACTAGATACAAATCTATGATAGGAGGTTTACTGTATTTGACACAAACCAGGCCTGATATTATGAATGCAGTATGTATTGTTTCTAGATTTCAGAGTAATCCTAGGGAAAATCATGAATCAGCAGTAAAAAGGATTTTTTGGTACTTACAAGGCACAACAAATCTTGGATTATGGTATACTAAAGATGAAAATTTTGACCTATGTGCATACACAGATGCAAATTAGGCAGGAGATGTGGATGATAGAAAGAGAACCGCTAGAGGAGTATTCTTTCTTGGAAAGAGATTAGTTTCTTGGTTGAGTAAGAAACAGAGTTGTACATCTTTATCAACAGCAGAATTAGAATATGTTGCAGCAGCAACTAACTGTACACAGGTACTATGGCTTAAGCAAATGTTGAAAGACATAAAGGTAAAATGCAAGGAACCCATTACTATATATTGTGATAACACTGCAACAATTGATATATCTAAGAATCTGATATTACATTCTAAAACTAAACATGTTTCTATCAAACTGAATTTTCTAAGGGAAAAAGTTGAAGAAAAGGAGATAAAACTGGTTTATGTGAATACTAAAGAACAACTTGCAGATATTTTTACAAAACCTTTGCCTAAGGAGACCTTTGAATATCTAAGAGATCAGCTTGGAGTCATACCACCACCGGTAGAGACTTAGACAGTTGATGATTGTCATCAACCGACAAAATTAAAAAGACAAATCTTTTATTCCGGTCTTTGATGAGGAAGCTACTTCTCAGGGGGAGTAGTTGGTATTTTGTATGGACTTGAATTTTGTAGCTTTGGCATTTGATGTCAAAGGGGGAGAGATATCTATGGAAAAACACATTATCTTTAGAGGAGAGATTGGTATTGAAAATAAATCTTTGGAAAAACACATGTTGCTCCTAGGAGGAGAAATGGAGATTGTTGGTTTTTGGTATTTGGCATTTCTATTTTGACACTTTGATGGTTTTTCCATCTTGTGTTGCCATCAATGCCAAAGGGGGAGATTGTTGCTATTTTGGTATGGTTTTGTCATTGATGTCAACACCTACTGAAAACTAGCACTTTGGAGATCCAACAACATTCACTAGCAAGCAAGTAACTATTGCAACAATTATTGGTATATGGTTCACCGACAGGATATAATGTTCACTGGTATTTGGAATGATATGGAAGACACTTGGTAATGTCGAAAACATCGTGTGGACACTTTTTTTTGAAGAATTAATCATTGGTATATTCATATTTGCATATTTACTTTTATCGACAAATAGGTCTAGGTTATATAGGGTTACACCGGCAGGTTTATCTTTTCCAGATCAGCATGGCACGCTATGGAGATGATTTATTATTGATGTAAATGCATTAAGCTGACATGTTTAATTGGTTATTGCATCAGATATTATATTGTATGTACAATGATTTTATTGTAATATCTTGTAGAGCCGACCTACTAAAATTGGTCTTAGGGTAGGGTATATATGTAAGATCTTATTTGTAAGATCAAGTGTGGAATGCGAAAAAGAATAAAGTGAAGGTGTATGCGAGATTAAGCAGAGGAATACATGAAGACATCATTTGAAGGTGAAGCTAGGTTTTTGTACAAGCATATCAGCATTGCACCGGTACTGAATCCAACATATGAAGATGCTATTTTATGCAGTACATTCTTATTGGATTTAACCATCCAAATGTAGTCAGTGTGACTCCCATTTTGTGATTGAGTAGTGAGCTCTAGGCTTTTGGCCTTTCTGCATGTGCAGACCCCATTTATATACACTTACTATCTACAGTAGTATCATCTGATCGTGGGTAAGGTTTCCCACCATGGTTTTTCCCCTTACAGGGTTTCCACGTACAAATATTGGTGTTATGTGTTGTGGATGACTTTATGTTTATGTTTCATGCATTAATCCTTATCGGTATAGCAATTTACTATTAACACTGTGTACCGACACACTTAACTAGTTTACTGGTATTAAGCATTAAGTTGGTTAATTAGTTTATGGTTTGAATTTATTAGACAACTGTTTCACCCCCCCCCCCCTCTTAGTTGTCTCCGGGACCTAACAAAATCAAGGTGGCAAACATGCATACAGCGGTAGATGGAGTATGCACCAACGAGGTTGTTGCCGAGTTGGTCTATATTAATTATAGACCCCGTAAATCATGAGATGTGTTGCAGAGGTGTGCAGCTTGAGGAAGGTTGAACAGAGGTGATCGATGCAGAGTGTCTAGGTGTAGAATGAGGTTGGTGATGCAATCTTTAGAACCATTAATGGTGATTGATCTTGTGTCTCACTGACTGATTGTCTGTGTTTGCTAAACATAGCAAACATGTATTGGAAGGCATGATAATGATGGTGATGTGCAGATAGTCATCTTGGAGCTCAGATAGAATGAGATCTGATTGGATTTGATGTCCGTTGTGATTAGTGGAAGAAACCCTAAGGCACCAAGTTTGAATGTTGCTTTTGGTGGGAATGTTTGAATACAAATATGCGGGCAAAAGATAGATTTGAGGATGCCTCAGAGAGTGAGATGCTGCCAAGTGATGCAAAGGGCCAAATAGAGAAATAGATAAAGTGTGATATCTATAGAGGATTATAGAGATCGAGTAGCAGGGAGACAACTGGTCATAGGTTTTGTGAAGAATTAACCGGTGAGGTTAAAGAAACTGGCAAGCTGTTGAATGAGAGAGTGTTGTTGTATTTGAGAGAAGATCAGTCAAGTACTCAACGAGTATCTGAAGAGAGACTGAGTGTGAGAGAGTCTAGGGTTGAAGAGTTCAACCAACAACATTAAGGAAACCAATGGTGACTAAATAGGTAGAGAGAGAACCGACAGAGAAGGAGAAGAGACTGAACCGACAAGGTTGCAGCAGGAGATAAGGTTGCAATAACAAAAGGGTGAGGTAGAGAACTAGATGTAAACTGGACAAGAGATCCAATAGTGAGATTTGAAGAAGTGTTACAAAATCCATTTGTAACAAGGTTATTAATTTGTAAATGATTGTTTTGTATTCACTGAGTTGTAGCTCGGTGCAGGGGTTGTAGCTCCTTGGGTTGATGCTCCTTGGGTTGGTTCTCCCTAGGTGGGTGCCCTAAAATTAGGGGTTGATGCTCCTTGGGTTGGTTCCCTAAACATTGTAATCAGAGATTCATTGTGAGGCTAGATTGGAGCAGTAGTCTCCAGCAGCATTTCTCACCGAGGTTTTTCCCATGTTGGGTTTTCCTCATATATGCTGGTGTTATGTGATCGGAGATACTTTAGTGGTGAATTTTCGCCAATGGTGATTTTTTTACATCGGCAACCTGGGAAATCGTGAATATTTTGTACCGGTTGGGGGTGGCCATGTCATCAGAACATTCTTTATTTCCATCAAATTTACGGCCCAATCGCCATATGTTTTATGTAATTAAATGTTTCTATGCAAGGATTTCGCCAATATAATATACGATGGACACACGGTAAATTTAATTTTTTCGCCTACACTCTCCAAGGTTGCCTTAATAGACAACCATAATTATCCTGTAGGCATATGAAGATTTGTTAGCCAAGAGGACCCAATTCGCCTAGCATTTTGTCGACGTGTGTCTCCATTTACCCCAACTTTTGCCAACTATATTGTATTTGCCAATTATTTGGACGACCCATAATCGCCTTAAAAATTACATAAGTCGTGTTATAGTTACGCAGGATTCGCCAAATATTTGTATACCATATAAAATTCCCATGGAATTTGCCATATAAGGACTGGTATAAATACATTCAAAGATCAAATCTATCTCTACACAATCTGGTGGGTTCTAGGCTCTGAATTCAGAGCAATAGCAAAGTTTCATACCAAGGAAAAGCATTGCTATTGACTGCATTGGCGATTGCTAGTGACCCAAAGGTGAGCGATCATATTTTTGAAGTGTTATAATATTATTCTGAATTTATCTATATCTGTTTGCACTGTTGAGTTCATTCTTATTTAGTGGGGACCCATCAATGCCAAGTGGTCAGCCGGGAGATTCAGACCTCGGACATCTAGATTGTAGGTCGTAAGACCAATGAAAAATATATTATACTTTATAATCTATTATTGCTTCTTCAACAAATTGATATTTTTTTGGCAACCTTTATTTCATTGGAGATGTCGAACAGGAAGAAGGGTGGGAAACCTGAATGTGGGGAAGGCCATGAGAGGCCCACAAAATTCAAAACATCTTCTTTGTACTTTGGCTTTGGAAAAGATTGTGGTGAAAATCAGGAAGGTACATCATCACAAGTAAAAGTACAAAATTCACAACCTACACCATATGTTGAAGACGATGGCAAACCTGATATCTCAGATCAGGATGATCTTGAAGAAGATTATTTGATAGATGCCCAAGTTAACCAGAATGATATAATCAACTTGGATGATAATGCCATTGATGATAATGCACAAAAGGGGAAAAGAAAAGCCAAATCAAAAAGGATCAACCACAATAAAAAAAAGGATCAGGGGTGGGATATGTCAGTGAGGAATTTTCAAATTAATTGGGCATCAAAGTATCCATTCATTGAACCAGTGGAGAATCCAATTGAAGGCGAGCCTCCAATAAAATGTAGGTGTAAGATTTGCACTTGGAAACATAACAAGGAAATAAGGTTGTAGCTAAAATTTGACACCATAGAAAAGCATATGGGTAAATTTTATAAAAAACAAATGATAGACGGAGTTGAAAAATTAGTGATAAGATGGAAAACAAAGGAGGAATGTAAGAATGTGAGGAATGCCGAAGAGTATTATTTTCATGAGAAAATACAGACGAAGCCTACTGAAGTTAAAGGTTCTATTGAAGCTAGTTTTGGAAAAGTAATGCAAATAGAACAACTGGGAAAAGTTGTTCAGTTAAGAGTTGTTTTTTATATTTTGAGTAGAGGGCGTGCTATGATAGATTTCCCATAAATTAGTGGTTTATTACACTTTTTGAAAGTTCCTAACTATCCTAATAGTCATTGGTCATTAAATAGTGGATGGGAATGGGCAAGTTGTCTTGTTGAGGTTGAAAAAGATGTAAAGGAAAAAATAAGAGAGTCAAACTTTATTGCATTTTCTTTAGACGAAGTTATGGTAGTAGACAATACTTCATGGGTATGCATGCATGTTTATACTGTACAGAATCATGTCCACCAACCTCATCTGCTAAAATGAAGGAGACTTTGACAACGGAAAATTTATTTCAACTAGTAAAGAGAAGTTTAATTGAATATGGAGGTATGCATGACATCACGATTGCTAAAAAATTGGTGTGTGTTGGAGCAGATGGAGCTTCAGTAGTGCAAGGTCACAGGAATGGTCTTTGTACAAAGATTGAAACTTCATTTGCACCATACATTACTGCAATTCACTGCATGACTCACAAAATGAATCTAGCTTTTGGAATTGTGAGCAAGTATGCTTCGGTAAAAAAATTGAAATTTTAATCAGAGAGCTCTACTCACATTTTTGTCAAAGTGCCAAGCGATCTATGGAATTTAAACACTTTGTTGATGGAATAACTGATGGGAACAAGCTTCTCAAGGATGATTATACTAGATGAATCTCTTTGGATGGTCCAGTGCATCGAGTTTTTTCAGAATATTCATCCTTGATTGGACTATTTCACATAACTCACGATGAATCAAAGCAACCGAAATTTCCTGACCTTCTTCAGAGGTTAAGTAATCTAGAGGCACTCTTAACTTTAGCAGCTCTTCTGCCCATGCTAGAGGAAATGAGAAATATTATGAAGGCTGCCCAAAAAAGAGCTCTGTATATTGCAGAATATGCTACGTTGCGTAAGATGACATACATGATCCTTGACAATCTCTATCAAAATCAACCAACACTATCTGATGAAAAATTTGTTAAGTGGCAGACAGTCACAGATTTGACCAATCCTGATAACTTTTTACAAATCAGTGCAAATGGGGAGGTATGTGCCAATGTACGGGGAGTTGAGATACCAATGCACTTCTATGCCACGGTCGACCCCGAGGAACCAGGAAAGCGCCCCAGCAAGCAACTAGCAAGAGTTACAGGGGAATATTTCAACAAGATTGTTGAGTGTGTAACTAATTCTATGAAGAAAATTGCTTATGATCTTTCCTCACAAATTAGAAGCAGATTCCCTCCTGACAACCTACTTGAAGCCATGTCTATTGTGTTTCCTCAATATTGGAGCTTGAACAGTGTAGCTGATTTTCGAAGTAAGCTACTGACTTTGATAAAACAATTTTGCATATCCAAAGAATTGAATGTTTTAACTATAAATGGAATATTAGATGAAATTTGTCTTAGAGAGAAATCATCTCATTTTGCATACACTATGAGGGAACAATATGGTAGAATGGAGAACCCCTGCGAAGAGGGATCAGTAACAAGGTTTTGGAAATATATAGCTGAGAACGAAGTGTTGCGTGATTCAATGCCAGAATATTTGAAGCTTACTGATTTATGTCTTACCATGATATTGGTTTTGGTGGAAGATGAGAGAGTTTTTAGTGCTTTGGGGTTCCTAAAATCAAAGCTAAGAAACAAACTAGACAAAAATTTGGAAAATTGCTTGAGGCTTTATACATCTAGGTATGATGTCCACACTTTTCCTTACGATAGGGCACTGCAAATTTTGAGGTCCAAATGTGAAAGAAGAGGTTTGGGAAACACTTCAAACCAAAGTGCCAGTGGGACTATTGACTCATGTCCAGAACCTATTGGTAGCATTGAGATGCAATTCAATGAACGTATGCAGACTTAGAGTGAAGAAAACACAGACAAAAATCAAGAAATCTCTGAATTTGATGAGGATGAATGGCAACTATAAGAGATTGGTATTTATTAATCTTATTACTATATATCATCATTCATATTACAAAAGCATATTATTATGGTTGATAACTTGATGATATTTTATGAGTCTATCAACTTTTTGCAATTAGAATTTAATATTGATTTGTAATTGTATTTCTCAACTTTCTATTTCCAGATTTAAAATAGCATAATAAAATACCATAATGTGTTTATTGATACAAAGATGTTTATTTAGACACATTGAGAACTTAGATTTTCATTAATGATTTCAAAATATAGCCATATGATACAATTCATTAAATACATCACTCTATGTGATTCTCCATGTAAAAGTCAATACAAAGTTTCAGAACCCTTTGCAAATGACCCCGAATTCCCTTTTATAGAAACAAGGGAGCAACAACAACTTCAGGTCGATTTGCAACATGTGAAGACTCAACATCAAAATCACAAACTCGGGACAAATTTGCATGGCCATCACATGTCGGAATAGCAATTTAACAACTGCTACATGTCTGATGTCTCCTATTCAAAAAACAAAGCTCAAAATTAAATATTAATTCAATCCATGACAAATTAAATATAGATAATAGCAATTCCCAAAACCTAGTAATCAGAAATAGAGAAATGCAAAAATGTTAAAACTTGGGAGAATTTGAGAATACAAATTTACAGGCTGAAGGTTTGCACTATGCATCATAGATTCATAGTCTATATTCACAATAGAAAGTGTTGGTTTTTTCCTGTTCATAAAACAAATTTATTTCAAGTGATGCCAAATTCCAAATAGAAAAACCATAAAACCTTGAAATTAAGAGTAAAAGCATAAAACTGTGCAATACATACTATGATTCTTAAGATTTTTGTGCTAGTTTTTGTAGGGTGCTCCACTCTTCGTCTGATGGAAGGTCAATATTATTTAAACTATGGAGAGTCAACTGCAACTTCGTCAACAATCCATATTTAGAAGAGTGACTTGACATCACTGTTTCATCCAATACCATATTCAGAGTTGTAAATGGTTGGATGAATTCTAGAAAACTTTGGGGAGTTGTGTTCTTAGAAAGCAAGTCTAAATCAGATTTCATTTTTATCTCCATGTTTTTTGGTAAGCTTCTTTTCCAATGAATTTATTTGATGGGTCAACGGTCTTAGGAAAACCAAGTTTAATCAAAGTAGTTGTCTTTTCTTGTAGCTTCAATATCTTTTTGCCACATTTATCCATAACTTCTGATGTTTCCCTTAGTTTCTGGCATTTTTTACGGATAGATGATGTCTTAACTGTGGCATCAATGTGGATGTTAATTCCCTTGGATGTCAAATACCTGTCACTGGTACTATAGACTACTTGCAAAATCTGTTTTGCCATATCCTCTTTTGAATTAACATGTATGCTCTTCTCAATGTGCCCTTTTATTTTCATATAAATTAATCTCAAACTTTCATTCAATTCAAACAATTCACACAACTTGTCATTCCTCTGTATTATTTCCCCCCAAATGTTTTCTTGCATATACTTCAGTGTATTTTTCATATTATCTTTCAATCTATCCTCTGAAGTTTTAATATTATCATTTGCATTGTGTAGGTATTCTTCCATTTGTGCACATTTTTTTCTTTCTTCCTCTACTTCCTCTTCCAAATGTTTTGCTTTTTCCTTCTCACGATCCAATAGGTCCTGTATTTTTCTTATTTCGGCAGCAATAGACTCATAACTTTTGTATAATTTTTGAAAACTGGCTTTTTCCTCATCAATTTTTTTACTGCTTTTAGCCCATTTTTCACTCAGGCCCTTCAATTCTGCATCCATCTTTTCCTGCTCTGCAATTTCTACTGCAGAGCCCGAATTTTTTATCCTTTTCTATAAATCATTGCACTTGTTATCTATTGCTTTCCTCTTTGATTTTTCATTTGCCAGGTCTACCTATAACTTTTCTATTTGTTTCTCCAGTTTATTTTTTTTCTCTCCATTTATACCAGTGAAGTGTAGACCACTTCATTAGTTGTTTTTGACACACTAATTTTGTCCACATTTTGTACTTTCAAAAAATCCATTTGGAGGGTACTAACTTGAAATTCAAAAGGATCTATTTGACTGTGTAGTGGATTTTTATCTTTAGTTGGGGGCATAACAACCATGAACTCTATCATATCTTTGTGTGGGTCATACGTTGGAAATACCTTGTTCCTTGTAGGTTGTTCATCTAAAACTTTAGTTAAGGCAACCCTATGCAATGCTCTCTTTTTTTCTTTATATGAATTTGTTGTGTGTTCAAATTTTTCATAGTAATCACAAAATTAAAAATCTAGGCTTGTTGAAGCAATTGAATGTTTGAAAGGTGAAATAGCAGAGGCTCCAGTTCCACCTATGCTTGTGGTTTTAACTAATGCATTACAAGGAGTACCAACAACCATTCCTGATCCTATCCAACTATCACTTTCATGTGCAATTTTTATAGTCTTTTGAGGGGTCTGATCTGAAGCTGCAAATGATAGATTTGTAGTGTCAGTGGCACTTGATATAGCATTCTGAATAGTATGAGTATCTACCACTAGTGGCCTCTTGAGAGAGATATTTTATTGTTGCACTTGTCCAACACCAAGGCAACTAGTATCAGTAGTAGTACCCATGCCAACCCCACCAATCACAGTGGCACTTGACTGAACACTAATAGGAATACTATCCACAGATTCCCTACTAGTGGAAGTGGCACTTGATTCACCACCAATGGGAATACCATGATTTGGTGGTGGTTGTGGATTTGAACCTGAAACAAATGTAGGTGGACCCTGAGGGTAATGAGTAGTACCTTTCCATGATGAATCTAAAGAATCAATTCCAATGACTAGTTTAACGGGAGCTTTTGATTTTGAATCTGATGGAAGTTGTACCTCAAGTGGATACCAAATGCCTTCTCCTCTGGGACCTAGACCACCACCTTCAAAACCCATTTTTTCCATAATGTTTGCCCCTTTGCTATATTTTTCTTTCATGAACTTATTGACTCAACCTAATATTTGAGGGACAGTAGTAGTTGTTGGAGTGGGCTCAACCTCATACTTATTTTCATCTTCACTCCTGTCATATGCTATTGTGGGATGCTCCACATTCTACAATTTTCTAAACTCTTCATCCTCGTTGATGGACTCAAATTCTGCACTGGTCTTTGGTTCACCGAGATTCTTCCTCATAGTCTAAAAATCATTTATTTTGTTTGAGTCCAATAACTGTCTTTACATTCTTGCATAATTGTTTTGGGAATAGATTTGTTAGATGAATTAGCAGATTTTTGGTAGAAATTGTAGGACTCCTATTTTGGATGCCCTCCTTTGTTTTTGATTAAGGTAAAAGCAGGTTTTGAAGGGGACCCAAAACCCTTTACAAGTAGAACCTAAACAACAAAAGAAAAGAGATACAAAAAGGAACAGACCATCGAAAAGCCAACAGAAAACCAAAGAAAACCAGAAGAAGGCCCACAAAGCCAGCAATCCAGCCATACTCCAAGAGAGAAACTAGTTGATTTTTTCCAGGGCATTCACCAGGGTGTTGCTAATTTCATGCAGCTCTTTGATGTTATCCCCGAGATTAGGGAGATCCTTTGTAGAAGAAGCCACAACTTTCTTGACACTAGCCCTGGTCCTCTTCGCAGTGCCACCAACCGGAGTAACTTCATCGCTACCAGTCTGGATGGTCTCTTCATCCAAGTCAAGTTCCACTACTGGTTTAGGAGAGATGGTATGATCAAAGACCTTAGCAATATCCTCCAAGTTTTTAGTGACAGTAGATAGGATACTCAGGATAATGCCCAACATATTTTTCATTGCCTCTCTCCCTTCTTCCAGCGATTTAACCTTATCCTCCATATTCTGCTTCCAATTTATCTGGTCTTTGTTGTCATCCTCCCTCTTCTCATCCGTGTTTTTCCCCCTTTTTCCAAGTTCTTTAGGAGCTCGTAGGTCCATCTGTCATAATCCATTCTCGCCTCAGTGAGTTTCTTAAGGTTATCCAAGAGTAACCCTTTATCCACACTTTCCTTATCCTCACTAACCCTGTCCTTAGTCAGGTCCTTCTCAGAATATTTGTTCATTTCCTTCTCGGAATTCACATCAGTTTCCTCATTATCCTTGAAATCCACATCCTCCATAGGATGGCTGTTAACATTACCAGGGCGATCACTGGGGATGGGGCTTTCATTACCAGGCTCATTATCACCACTTTCTTCCTCATTACCTAGCTCCTCATCGTTCCAGCTGTCTTCGCCATTGGAGTCATCAGTCTCCATTTCATTGCATTCCTTATCAATTTCCTCTGTTTCCATCCCAAGGGCACTTTTTCTTTTTTTGCTAGAGGACGCCTTCTCCTTGTTGGAGTCTCCTCCCTCCATCTTTCTCTTACCCGGAGAGGCCGATATCCTCTTGTTTTCTAGCAAGGTGAGGGTTTTACAATGCTCATAGATGAGTAGCAAAAGCCCACAATGGAGAATCGGGCTAGAAGGATTTTTACTGTGTTTATTGAGGGACCTGGAAAGGGACCTAAAAAGGTAGTAGGGCAGAGATACCTTTTTTTCATGTCTGAAATGGTTTAAGAGAATGAAGTGGTAGGTGTGGGCCCTAGAGAATCGGCCCTCAACCGTGATGTATTCCATAATTGCATTCAGAACCCATCCCCATATTTTCATAATATTAGCAGCTTCGTAGTAGCCCCCAGTGGCTTTGCCAATTCTAACCCTCTCTTTCTCTTTCCGTGGGAACATATTGACTGCATTGTTGGAGACTTTAAGGTCTCGAAAGAAATTAAGCCCAGTGTGGGGCATACTAGTCACTGTAGCTATGAGCCCAACATCTAGCTTAAACTTAACTCCATAGATTTTAAAGGATCCATTAGACCAATTTTTGGAAATCTTGGAAACAGTGAGGTTTACCCTACCTTTATCATAGTCCATGAGCTTCTCCATGAAGCTTGTGAGAGAACCCTTTTTGAGTTTTACCCACACTTTCGACATCGCTTTCCAAGTCGATGTATTGTCTAGTTCCTCCCTCCTTAGGTCTCCTCCCATCTTTGAATTTAGACTATCTGCTCTGTTTCTCTACAAACTAAACCCTTCTTTCCCAAAGTTGCTCAAGATTTTGAACCGGGAAACCCACAAAGCGTGTGGAAAATTATTAAAGATTGTTGGGGATCTGCTACTTTGCCAAGTAATGATTACCTTTCCATCAAGGTATAAATTATTCATATTCCGTGTCATGATTATATTGTCCTTCTCTCCCCATATGACGGTCCTTTCTAAGGAGCTCTTTAATGTTTAAATTGAGATCTTCCCTGTGCCAAATCAATTGGGAGTCAGAATAAATTCCTAAATTCGCTAGACAGTCCGCCACACTATTTTTCTCTCTAAAGGCATGTTGAATAATAATTTCTTTAAAACTTGCAATGATCTCCCTAGCTTTCATGATAATATTTTCAATTGACCAAGATGGCTCCGACTCCCCCTTGAGACACTTAATAATATTAAGTGAATCTCCCTCGAGCCATAATTTATCATAATTAAGACTTTTGGCTATAATTAAGGTGTTCAGGGCAGCTGAGGCTTCAGAAAAATGACTAGTTTGATTCCCCAAAGGACCAACCACCGCCTTTAAACAACTTCCAGCAAAATTCCTGATAATGCCCCCGTATCTGGCTTTACCCAGATTCCCCTTTGAGGCTCCATCAAAGTTAGCCTTAATCCACCCCTGAGGAGGAAAACACCAAACGAGACCTTCTCTTCCTTTCTCCTTGCTAGTAGTAGTGGTGGAGAGGTTCCACCTATCTTTGAAGTCATCTTTAGCAGCTGGTCCATAATAAGTGCCATAGAGGCATTCAAATATACTCCTATAAATTTTATCTGCCACCACTTCAAGAGTAGCCCTTTTATCCCTGAAAATCCTATTGTTACGCTCTTTCTAGATATTCCAGATAACAATCAGCAGAGTGAGTCTCCAAGTCTCCACAATTTTAGGATTAAAACTAGGGTAGTGCCATTGCTACTAGGAATCTCCTGGGAGTTCGGGAAAGCCCAACTCAGGTTCCACCTGCTCAAGATGATTTTCCAGATATCCTAATTAAAAGTGCACTGATTGAGAATATGGCAAGTTGTCTCTTCTTCCCTGCAACAAAGAGAACACCTATTAGGAAAAACAAAACCTCTCTTTTGAAGGTTATCCAGGGTTAAAACCTTATTTTGGATGAAAATCCAAAAGAAGATATTAACCTTAGGAACTAACTTCTTGTTCCAAACTTTAGCCCAGATAGGAATTTCTTCTATAGAATCATTATGAATAGCCACAGGTGAGGAAACAGAATATTTCCTATCCGAGGTTTCCCTCCATAACAATCTGTCATCTTTGTTGTCTATAGGGATTTTAGCAGAAAGAGAAATCTGAAGGAACTTGAGCCCCGGACACTGCTGGCTAAAATCAATCCAGTTCCCATTTCTCCAGTAATCTTTGACCAGCTCACCAAACCTACTTTTGAACCAATCTTTCCAATCTTTAAGGATTGGAACTTCCTCCAGGGGTTTGTCCAAAATCCATCTATCTTCCCAAAATCTTATTCTCCTCCCATCCCCAAGGTTCCAAGTTCGACCAACAGCAACCCAACTTTTAGTAGATTGAACAACATTCCATATAGTCGAACCTTCAACACTGAAAGAATTATCAAGGAATTCTTCCTCAAAAGGTTGCATATAGAGATATTTGTTTTTCCAGATTGAGTTCCATTCTCTTTCCTCTCCTTTTAATCTCCATATTTGTTTGGCTAATAAAACTTTATTCATAGTACCGATATTCCTTAAGCCCAACCCACCAGAGGCCTTAGGGGAACAAATTTTATTCCAGGCAATAAGGGGAATTCTATTTTTGACTTCCACTCCTGACCAAAGAAACTTTTTTTGGATTCTTTCAATGGCTTCCACAAACTTTGTGGGGATTGTGAACAAGCTGAGAGCATAAATAGGAAGATTTTGGAGAGTGGCTTTAAGTAGAGTAATTTTGCTCGCTTGACTAAGGACAACCCCTTTCCAACCAGCAAGTTTTGAGTTAAGTCTATCTATAAGCTTATTCCAGAAGGAATCCTCAAGCTTGAGACATAGAGGAAGCCCCAAATAAGTAGAGGGAAGCTCATAAATTGTGCAGCCAAGAATTCTTCCAATCCTTAGTTGCCTTTGGACCAGGGTATTGATGAAGAGCAGAGAACTTTTATCCCAGTTGATTTTTTGACCAGAGGCAGATTCATAAGTATTTAGGATATTCTTCATATTTTTAGCTTCCAAGACGGTAGCTTCCCCCATGGTAATAGAATCATCAACAAATTGTTCATGAGAACAAACAACATTTGAAGAAGAAGGTTTCAGACCCCTAAGATTGCCATCTTCCACATTTTTAAGAATAAATCTACCCAGGCATTTTGCTAGAATAGTAAATAGGATAGGGGATATGGGGTCCCCCTACCTAAGACCTCTAGAGCTTTTGAAGAAACTGGATGGGGAACCATTCACTATAACAGCAAATGAGGAAGTTTCCATAAGTTGAGAACAGAGATGAATAACTTTGCCACCAAAACCAAACACTTTCATAATCCTAAGGAGAAACTGCCAGTTCACTCTATCAAAAGCTTTAGCCATGTCTAACTTCAGGAAGAAGCCCTAGTTATTCGCCACTTTCAGGGAGTGGATATTTTCATGAACGGATATAATGGAATCCAGAATCTGTCTACTTGGGACAAAGCCATTCTGTTGGACAGAGATTATTCTTGGAAGAATATCCAACAACCTGGAAGTCAGAACCTTGGATAAAATCTTATACACAGAGTTACACAGGCTAATGGGTCTAAACTTGTTGAGAGAATCAACACCTGGGATTTTCAGGATAAGGACAATGAAGGTAGCATTTAGTTCCTTAAGGAGCCTTCTAGAGCCAAAGAATTCTTTAACACCATTGCAGATGTTAGTCTCCACGATGTGCCAAAAATTTTGGAAGAAAAACATTGGAAAACCGTTAGATCCAGGGGATTTATCACCCTGAAAAGAGAACACCGCCTTTTTGATTTCCTGATTAGAGGGAATACGGGATAAAAGGTTGTTATCAACTTCAGTCAGGATAGAAGGAATAGCTTGTAATAGGGTGTTTTGTTTGCTGATATCCAAGTTATCCGCTTCTCCCAGCAGGGTGCTAAAATGCTCAGGAGCTTCCTTCCTAATATCATTATCCTCTATTAGGATGCCTTTATTGCAGGATAGTCTATATATTTTATTAGCCGCCCTATGCTTGAGAGTAGTTAAGTGAAAAAACCGGGTATTTTTATCACCTTCGTTTAAGAACAAGGCTCTGGATCTTTATCTCCAGAACGTCTCTTCATTGGAGATAATGGTGTGGTATTTAGACAAGAGAACATTTTCGGCCATCCTAAGATCTTCAGACAGCCCAACCTCTTGGATTCTATCCTGAACATCCTTTATTTCAGTTTTGACTTGAATTTTGCTCTTGAATATATCCCCAAAAATCTCTTTGTTCTAGATTTTAATTTTGGCCTTTAGGATATTGAGCTTTTTGGCTATTCTAAAAAGAGCCTTACCCTCCACTTAAGAATTCCACCATTTAGCAATACGAGCTTCCAAAGAAGTATGGGAAAGCCATGCTTTTTCAAATATGAAAGGGAAGTTTCTCTTGGCCTAAAGAGAGTTGGCATTAAAGGAGATGGGGTAATGGTCTGACCCAATTTTGATAATAGAAGCAAGGGAACAAGTAAACTTGGTTAACCAATCAGGAGAAATTAAAGTTCTATCTAACTTTACTTGAATCAGGTCAGCTTCGGTTCTTCTATTAGTCCAAGTGTAATTAATGCCCTGGAGATCCACGTCAATGAGAGCTTGATCATTTATGAAATCCACAAGGTCTTGTTTCCCATCAAGTTGTAAAGGGAGACCTCCCATTTTCTCTTCCTCTTTGAGCGGAGTATTGAAATCTCCCATAATAATCCAGCTTTGGTCAGCAAACTTGAGTCTGTCGTCTGCAAGGATTCTCCAATATTTAACTCTCCCGATTTTAGTGTTAGGTGCGTAGACATTAGATAACACCCAGACAAAGTTGTCCTTAATATGCTCAAGCTGAACTGAGTTCCTATTAAAAGTAGAGATGATTTCCCTACCTTTTATGGTTTTTTGGTTCCAAAAAATTACAGTTCCTCCATAAGCTCCCTCCGAGTTAGAACCTATGACACCATTTTCCTTGAAAATTCTAATCTTTTCAACTTTTTTCCTTAGACATCTTGGTTTCCTAAATGAGGACCACATCCACTTTATGATCTCTAATGATGTTTCGTAACAAATCCTGCTTATGAGGGGCGTTCAGCCCTCTAATATTACAGGATATTATCTTCATACTTTAACCAGGGATAGGGCTGACTCAATGGAACATTGTGTTCCATCAGCACGATTCTTCTAGCTTTCCTATTCTCTTTGATGTTTTAGGGATGGCCTTCCCTGCTTTTTGTTCGAACTTCCAACATCTGCCTTTTTCTTATTCCTGCTTCTAGTTGAGATCCCTCCATTGAGTTCCTGTTCATTTTTCCTTCTCTTGGACCAAGAATCCAGAGATTCCCTTCCAGAATATCCATTACTACACTTTGTTATCCTCTATGTGTGCAATGCCATAATTTGTGATGATAATTATTATGTCGAAATGTTATTGTCAATGACAATTGTCTCCATCTCTTTTTTTACCTCCTTTGTTATCCTCTGTGTGTGCAATGCCATAATTTGTGATGACAATTATTATGTTGAAATATTATTGTCAATGACAATTTTCTCCATCTCTTTTTTTACCTTATCCCAGGAGTCCATGTTTCTAATGTTTTCTAGCAATGGTTTACTTTCATGTTGACACAATGCTGAAGAGTTCCCATTTTTCTTAAGACTTGCTTGAACTACACTGATTGGATCATACTGCCAGAGACCCTCATCACCAAAGCTAAAAACTATCAAAAAATCATGTGCCACATTGAATACTTTTCTCTCAAATGTGAACCCTCCACATGAGAAAGGCAAGGAAGCAAATATGCTCTTCTTTTGCTAACCATGGAAGTTCCTATCTGTGCTCTCTAACTATCATACATATTCCAATGCAAATACCATCTTTGTCACATGTATTGGAAGTCTGTAGGGTTTTACTGTTGATCCGTAAAACCTTAACACAGTGTATTCTTCCATGAAGAACCAGTCAACCAATTGTATGCGACTTCCAAGTTGAATGCAATCTCTACAAGACATAGGCAATCTAGGCATTGGAGTGCTCGTAATTTCATTATACATTGGTGCCAAAAAGAAGTCTACAAAATCATTGTAGTTCTTTCTATTATCATGCATCCTTATCTTTGGTGTCCATTCATATATTGGATACTCTATTCTATTCTGTGTCTTCTCATCAATCTTATAGTTCACAATTTGAATATTGTTGGTCTTGAATATTGCATGATACTTGGATAGAAGGAGATAGCACAAGTAGGATGAGAACCTAAATGTCTTATAGGAACCTTTTTTGATCATTAGTAATTGTTTTTTCATGGATTGAACAACGTGCTCAACAAAATTATATCTTACTGGTTGACTTACACAATGGATATTGAAATTCATTTCAAGAAGGCTAGCACCCACTTCCCTATCATTTTCCAATCCCAGGCAAAATGTCAGCAAGGAAATAGTATCCCGAACCCATGGAACAAAAATGTTAGAATCATAAGGAGGCTTATGATTCCAATCCAATGGAGTACCACACATTATTAGAGCTCTGATAAATGAATCTCTATGACTTGGATCGAGACTCTCGTAATTCTCTCCCAGCTTTCCTAGGTCAATGTGGACGTTTGAGTTTTGTGCTTCAAACCCTAGGTTCAACAAAGGAGCAAATTCTCCCACGTTTATGGATAAAATTTCCTCTTTTGTATTTTTATTGACAATTGCTTTTTTATCTTCATCATAATTTTTGGCACAGACCATGACAAATTTGAGGCAAGGGAATACTTTAGGTAACACCATGCTTCCCAATCTAGCATTCCATGATGCGATTTTATTTGTTCTTTGTTTTAACATTATGTTGAAAATAGTAAATTTTGCCCTGCTTGGATCTATTGCATTATTAGACAATGCATATATAATATCTATGATACGCTTTTCACTATGGATAGAAGGGTCATAAATATCATGGTATTCATTAGTGAAACCTAGTGTTTTAACTAGCTTGGTTAGGTCTATTTTTTTTTCACTTGGCTTCTTGTTGAACTACTGCTTCCTGGTTTCCCCATTGTTGTTATTGTTAATAATTCAAAATAATGTTAGATACAAGCCTGAAAATGCCAACCCTCAAATTGAGCCACGAGATTCAAAAAAGTAAAAAACGCAGGATGTAGGTGTTCTAGATTTTACTCGAAATTTCTATTTCACTAGATTGGCGTAGACAAACTTTGTTGTTTCTGAATCTCCCTCGATTTACTGGTTTGTCCATGAAATGAAATATGATTATAATTTATGAGTCACTTATTTTGAAAATATTGAAAAGTACAAAAGTAATACCTAAAGGGCAAAATATCTAGAATCTTGTTGTAATTTTATAAATTATTATTAATATCTATTCACCGCCGAAGGAAAAAACATTCATTGCTTCAGTCTAAATTCTGAGGACAGTGAACACGTCACCAGACTCGAATCACGAGTCCCTTTTCTAGACTATTTTTGAAGTCTTTTTAATCCTTTTCAACTTCCGCCCGAAATAGAGCTTAATTAGAGATAATTAAAAGTAAAACGTTCAATTCTAAGTCAAGTTCTCAGAAAATGTGTTTACTTCCCACATTCAAGCTGAAATCCACCCTAAGTCATTGATCTGTGCTCATTCAATGGACGATGGTATCTGTTGTCAGTTGTCATGGGTCCCATGACTTTTGCCATTTTCACCACACTCGAGTCACTTTTCGGGACTATTTTTTATGTCTTTTTAATCCTTTTCAACTTCCGCCCAAAATAGAGCTTTATAGACTTAATTATAGTTAATTAAATGTAAAACGTTCAATTTCGGGCGAAGTTCTCACAAATGTGTTTACTTCCCACATTCGGGCCGAAATCCACCCTAAGTCATTGATCTGTACTCATCCAACAAATGATGGTATCTATTGTCAATTTTCATGGGTCCCATGACTTTTGCCATTTTTCGGGCACATCGCCAAACTCAAGTCACTTTTTTGGACTGTTTTTGAATTCTTTTTAATCTGTTTCAACTTACGCCCAAAATAGAGCTTTATAGACTTAATTATAGTTAATTAAATGTAAAACTTTCAATTTTGGGTGAATTTCTCACAAATGTGTTTACTTCCCACATTCGGGCCGAAATCCACCCTAAGTCATTGATCTGTGCTCATCCAATAGAAGATGGTATCTGTTGTCAGTTGTCATGGGTCCAATGAATTTTGCCATTTTTTGGACACATCACCAAACTTGAGTCACTTTTTCGAATTGTTTTTTAAGTCTTTTTAATCCTTTTCAACTTCAGCCTAAAATACAGATTTATAGACTTAATTATAGTTGATTAAATGTAAAATTTTCAATTTCGGGCAAAGTTCTCACAAATGTGTTTACTTCCCACATTCGGGCCAAAATCCACCCTAAATCGTTGATCTCTGCCCATCCAATGGTCTCTAATTGAGTCCAAGAATCTTGAATTTTCTTCTAATGACCTTGGCCTTGAGTCTAATAATGTGGTGAATCTTATTGATAAACCTGCACCTCCTAAGGACCTATGCATTACCTTTGATCCTAGTGAGACTATTGAAGCACCTGATGGCCCACTATATATCACTGCAACGATCAAAGACATACTCTCACGAGGGGTTCTCATTGATCCAATGTGTATGGTGAATGTAATAACTTGAGAATATCTTTATACTTTACAATTGCATGAAGTAACATATGATAAATTTGATTTAGTGGTTAAGATCTTTGATGGTTTCTCTTGTCCTACTATAGGTTCTATTACTCTTCCCGTTAAGGTTGGTACTAAGTGCTTAGATGCCATTTTTGCTATCATTCCTACATCAGATCAATTTTGTGTGAAGTTGGGACACCGTTGGTTCTCTTCCATGAAAGCGATCCCATCTATCGTTCATAAATGTCTCAAATTTCTTCATAATGACAAAATCGTAACTATAAATCCTAGCATGTACCAACCCATGGTGAGGCATGGAGATGTTAATCTTGATTACTTTTATCCTAAACAATTTGAACCTCTTAAGACTCAAAGTGATGCTCTTTTTCAATCTTATAAAAATGGAAGAATGATATAATCTTATCTTTGAGTAAGCCTAGAGATCCTAGACATATTCCTCCTCCTCATGATGGACCCAGTCTCCTTCCTACACCTTATATTCCTCCTTTATATGTTGCAATACCGCCTCCTACATCTTACAAAGTAAAACATCCAACATCTCCTGTTTTTCAGCCTAGTAGACCTTCTCTTATTCATCCTCATTTAAAAGAAGAGAAGAAGCCTATGCCTATTGATCCTAAACCTTCACAACCCTCATCTAAAACTAAAAGAAACCATTGTACAAGAGAACACCAATGGAGACATCGTGTAGCATGCTAAGGCTTGTGAACTTGCTTCTCAACCTATTTCCTCCTTGAAGACACTAAATGTTGATCGATGGTATCTACTGTCAGTTGTCATGGGTCCCAGGACTTTTGCCATTTTTCAGCCACGTCAATAGACAGGAGTCACTTTTTGAGAATGGTTTTGAACAAATTTTAATCCTTTTCAAATTTTGCTGAAATAGAGCTTTTTAAATTTAATAAAGTATACAATTGCAAATTTAGAATTTAACTATACTTAATTAAATGTTTATCGTTTATGGAAGTCTTCTGTTAGAAGTTTGCAAAACATGTTTATAGTTCCTCTGCATGCACTAGTTCAAAACTTCAACAACAAGTAAGTTGGACTTTTAATTCACTTGTTTTTCGTGAGATAAACATCTTTTTTTTATATATTTATAAAATTATAATCAACAATAATCAATGTACAAATAATTAATGGAATGAATTGGATTATATATATATATATATATATATATATATAGAGAGAGAGAGAGAGAGAGAGAGAGAGAGAGAGAGAGAGAGAGAGAGAGAGAGAGAGAAACATTACATAAAAAAGATCACAGTATTAAATTTATTTCCATTGTTTAACAAAATATTGAAATAACATAGCTCATAGAGAAAAATCATTTGCAAAAATATCATTAATAAAATGAAATAGAAAGCATTTTTATATCCATAAGAGGCAAACTGAAAGGAACTGGAATTTGCAAAATTATCATTAATATTTATGTTTCAGAAATTTACAATATTTACATGTCTGAGACTTGAGTCCCTCAAAAACTTTAAATCCAAAATGAGTGAGCATGTGCAGTTATGAGGACATAGCCAAAAAAACAAAACTACTAGGGGGTTGAGGCTAGGGCACAGGTAGTGGACACATTCATGGTTTACCCTAAGAATCTCGCCCTCCCTCCATGTAGAATTATTCAAGCCAACTATAGTTTGGAAATTCATCCAAGAGGAACCATTTCTGGAGAAAGTCCCTACCAATCCGTGCCTATTTCCTATGACGTGTCAACTGTTCCGCATTCAAGTTCAAATGAAACGGTTGCCTGACCACTAGCACTATTTGGTCAGGGAGGAGAAGCTTGGTTAATTCATTCGCCCAAGGGATCCCCACCCCTACTTCTACAAAGATGACAATAGTAACGTTGTCTCCAAGGAATTCTTCTTTAAACACCTTCCTTAACAACATCAACATATCCACCTTGTCTCCTCCGAGGTCTAGAAGAGACGCCAAGAACCGGGACGTAACATCTGTGTTAACACGATATCTATTTTTATTACGCGGAAAGTCTCTGACCAGTACCATCCTCACAACCTCATTAGTGAACATCCCAACCTCCTTGCAGACTGATTGGAGTGTTGGGTTTCTAACAGAGCCCAAAAAGGCCCTTTGGTCCTCCGCAGAAATGCTTCTCAAGCGGATAGGAGTGTCCATCTTGAGAAATCAGATTACCAAATTAAACAGCCTGAGCCTATAGACCTAAACCAGAGGCAAAATTTAAATACCGTGAGGTCTGATGATTTATCTACCAAAGGCTAATTGAAGATGAAAGAAGCAGAGATCATATATAAATAGATGAAACTCTTGATTGTAATAATTCCTTCTCTAACCGTATTAATTACTTTAATTTTTTTTAAATCTTTCATATATCTCTGCAAATCTGTCCCATAAATGCACGAGTGTATGAAATTGAAAACAACTATAAACTAGTACCAAGTACCACATTGGAAGTCATGGGGACATAGTGGATTGCAGTTAGTGACTAGACACATATTAAATGACCAACATTATCGACCGTGACATTTGATACGTGTCTATTGAATCCAAATTCCAATTCCATTCCGGGCACTTTCTGCTAAACTATGTTCTCTTCAGAAATTTGGCCCGAAATAAAACTTTAGTCATTGATCTACGATCATCGAACGGTTTAAAATCATTGATGGATTTTAGGTACATGTCACCCTTCATGTGTCAAAGAGGTCATGCTTATCGATACGTTGTACAGAGTCTGGACTCAATGTGATGTGATGTGTCTTGTCTATTAATGGCAATGAATTCATGAAATCGCTAATAAAATATATATTTTTCCATAAATAACAAAATATTAGCCAAACAAATTAAATAATTTTCAAGCAGTGAATAAAAATCGCCAATACGCTTAAATAATTTTTCCTTCGGAGTAAAAATTTTCGCCCATACAATTATATATTTGTTCCTTTAAACGAAAAATATTCACCTCCTACAATATATATTTTTCCCACAGAACAAGGTATTATTCGCATTTGCCAGAATTTTATGTAATTTTTTGTACAATAGGAAAAAATCGCCAATACAAAATAATTTTTTTTCCTACTTTGAAATTTTTTTTTGCCATTAATGTTAAAAATTCCCCCCCCCAAAATAATGTCTGATTCACTAGGATTTTACACTTTTGCCCGGGGGGTGGTTTCTTAAAGTTATCCCTATATGTAATGTCCCTTTGTGTGTGATTACATTTGTGTTGGTCTCCCCTCTAACCGGTAAGTCTGCATTGAGTTAGATCACATAGGACAGTTAAAGGGAAAAGTTTGAGAACCACTTATTCACCCCCCCTCTTAGTGGTACATTGTGTCTAACACTAAGGTGATGGGTGAGGCAAAATAATTATCTTGATTAATGTATATTTTCCCCCCAGTTCATTTATTTAGTTATCACTTGATTAAGAAACTCACAATGGGTTATCCTGGCTAACCACTTTAGGGCCCAGGCCCTAATTGGGAGCCACTCTTTCTATCTTGCACCTAGACACCTCTAACCTAGGGTTAATTTCTGAGATAAGATAAGCATAAATTTCATTAATAACTCGTATGAATCATACATAGGTCCATAATCAGGAATCTTGAATCATATACATACACATGACCTCTCTAGGCCTTATCCATCATGATACATCAGTGTATTCACTTCCAAATGTAGTAACCACTAAATTTATTTACAACCAATCATAAAGGGACATAAGAAAATGTAAATAAACTCAAATTAGGCTATATAGACCCCCAAACAAAGATACAATAGGGAACAACGTCATATCATGCCTCTGGAAACCACCTGAGCATGTGAATTGAGAAACAAAGACCAATCATGCCCCAAACCTAATCCCTGCACAATTGGCCTAGCAACTATGTAGTTGAGGCTTAAAGATACACATTTTGGGCCTCTTGATGCACAATTGAGACCTTTTTTTGTGCAATTGAGGCCTCTTGTTGCGCAGTTGAGATTGTCCATGTGCAGTTGGGAAGGGTCTAATTGGGGAGCTAAATTGACCAACCTACAGGCCCTAAAATTTAAAAAAAAGAAAAGAATCATCTGAGAAGGGTCTATTTCCATTCTATAAATTCAATCAATTGGTCCCCAAGGCTCATAAAAGGGGTTTCAAGACACTGAAATAAAAAAGTTGCCCCTTAAAAACTCCTTTTAGAGAGGGATGACTAACTCAAACTCAAAAATACAAAACCAGGAACCAAAACCCAATATGGAAATCATAATAGGAAATCAAATACACCATTATTCATTTCAAAATCAAAGATACAACTTTATTTAATAACAGAGCCACAAAAATCTAATGCACTTTTCCAAAAGGAATTAAGAGAAGGAAAATTTTCAATCCAAAATCAGCAATGAAAGTCCAAAAATATAAACTCCTTTCAAACAACAAACAAAATATTGAATAAAATCCTTTCCATTTTCAAACAAAGAGAAATCATGAACCATCAATTGGGTTTTCAAACCCTAACTTGGGTCCTATGAAGACAACAAAGAGATGAAGAAGGACGATGGAGAATGAAGCACGAGAGAAATCCATGAACAACCTGGAATCCTTCCAATTAGAAACAAGGAAAAAATAGCAGCAAATCGACCATCAATCCTTCCACCACAATCCCAATAAATCTCCAAACAGAAACCCCCTTTAAATTGGCACACAAAATTGGAAGAAAATTCCAACAAATCTCTCTCCTCACACACCAAAATCCAAGACCTCCCAAACTCCAACAAAAACCCCATTAATGAGCAGCTTCCCCTCTCAAGAAAATGACATAAAACAATATTAATTTCCCTCACAAAAATGTAGAGGAAAACTCAACCAACCCCCACAAATAACTTTGTAAAATAACTCATAATGCAAGATTAATTCATATAAATGAAAACCAACTCCCCACCAATCAAAATAATTAAATAATGAATCCAAAGCATAATATATCATCCCACTCCAAGCATATATGATAATTAAATTATCAAAACCAAGATATAAAATCATTCCCACTCCAAAATAAATACACTCTATATATGTATGTATGTATGTATATGTATATGTATACATATACGTATAGGTATATGCATATGTATATGTATACTATACTATACGTATACGTATATGTACATGTACATGTACATGTACATGTACATATACATATACATATACATATACATATATATATATACATACATATTAATTTATATATATACATATACATATACAAATACATATACATAGATATACATATATATATATGTATACATATATATACATATACATATATATATATACATATATATATATAAATATATATATGTATATGTATACATATAAATATATATATGTATATATATATATATGTATATGTATATATATATATATATGTATATGTATATATATATGTATATATATATATATGTTTATGTATACATATATGTGTGTGTGTGTGTATATATATATCTGTGTGTGTGTGTGTGTGTATATATCTGTGTGTGTGTGTGTGTGTGTATTTATATATATATAGATATGTATGTATGTATATATATATATACATATATATGCATATATATGTATATGTATATGTATATATATACATATATATGCATATGTATATATATATATATGCATATGTATATATATATATGTGTGTGTGTGTGTGTGTGTGTGTGTATACATATACATATACATATACACACTAGTACATTTGGGGCTCAATTCCGACGGCAATTCATTGGAATTCCAACTACAGTTCATCAGACTACCGACGAGCAACATCGTCAAAAAATTGTAGTTGGACATTTTGATGATGCTCAAGACCATCAGAATACCGACGACATCGAAGACTCTTCCGGTGACAACCATGACTGCGCTTAGCCGTCGGTAAAACTCGATAAGTCATCAGAATTCCAACGGCTTCCAAGTAATGTTCCATGGTGAACATGACTGCCCATCTGGCGAGAATGTCATTGGATATACAGCTTCCTCATCAGATGTTTCGTGGGGGTCCGTTGGACTTCTGAAAACATCCAACAACAACCAAGGCATCCGCACTGATGAGGATGTTGTATGTGCGACGGTTCGGGCGTCAGAATAAATTGGGTGGGCGTCGGAATTCCGACGACCCCCTCACTGCTTATCTGACGAGGATGCTGTCAGACATACAACATCCTCATCAAATGCTTGGTGGATGGAAATATTTGAACTGATTGACCAATATGATAATACTAAAGATTTATTATTCTATATCAACCAACCAAACGACAATAAAAACAATTTGACAATCTAAGCATGCGACGGTTCGGGCATCGGATGCTTGGTGGATGGAAAGATTTGAACTAATTGACCAATGCAATAATACTAAAGATTCATTATTCTGTATCAACCAACCAAATGACAATAAAAACAATTTGACAATCTAATCTTTCTACTCGAAGACCAGCCTCAAAAAATCATGTATGATTGAAGAATTGTGTCCTGCGTTAAGTTCTTCAATCCCATCAATAGCCACCCATAGGTGGCATAGCATAAGTTGGCATGAGAGGCATTCCCATTCCACTCATACCTGGCTGAAAGAAACCTCCCATGCCCACTCCCATGCCAGGCATTGGAGGTGTTGGCAAAGCAAGGGGAAGAAGCTAAGCATACATATTTTGTAAACAAAATAGGCACATATTTATTTCTACAGAAGATTTAAAATGTTTATTAAAGAGAAACTTAAAATATTCATAGAATCATCAGAGTATATCAATAACCCGAAGTAGGCATGGAAACACAAAGTCAATCATATTATTCATCCAAACAAGTTCCAAAGCCACATTTGGTCTGATCAAGTCATAGCATATGAACAAGCATGAAGCAAAGCATTCTTTCATGCCCTATAGTTCCAAATGCAAAAGCAAGCCCCATTTCAATGCCCCAATCCAAAATGAAAATTCAAAATATACTTTAGCCTGTGAGAGAGAACAACCAACTATATGTTTTACCAATTGTATACCTGTTCCACAAAATACACCAGCAATTCCTCTGCAAGTTCACTATCACCCGATTGAGAACTAGTTTTCATTGCATCCTTGTAAAGATAATCCTTTTTAGACAATGCAACATCTTAGCACATAATTTTTTTATAATTTTCTTGAAAATTCTGTTTTTTTATAATTTCCTTAATTATGTTCTTAAAAATGCTATTTTCTATAATTTCCTTAATTATGCTCTTAAAAATGCTATTTTTCAAATTAATTATGCTCTTAAAAATGTTATTTTTCTATAATTTCCTTAATTATGCTCTTAAAAATGCTATTTTTTTATAAGTTCCTAAATTATGCTCTTAACAATGCTATTGGAGGTGCTGGCAAAGCAAGGGGAAGAAGCTAAGCATACATTTTCTCTAAACAAAATATGCACATATTTATTTGAATTTTAAAAAACTGTCAATAGAGTAGAACAAGTGCTCCTTGAGTCTCAATTAAGCAAAATGCATAGATGTTGAGCAACAAGATCTTTCTCTTCTTTCTCCTTGGATTTCTCTTCTTGGACAACCTCTAACTTGTCCTTAACAAGCTCATCAAATTTTTTTCGTGTATTCTCGAATGAACTTTGAAAAAGATTTTTTTTGAATATTAGCTATTTAATTGTGCAGAAGATTTAAAATGTTTATTAAAGAGAAACTTAAAATATTCACAGAATCATCAAAGTATATCAAGAACCTGAAGTAGGTATGGAAACACAAAGTCAATCATATTATTCATCCAGGCAAGTTCCAAAGCCACATCTGGTCTAATCAAGTCATAGCATATGAACAAGCATGAAGCAAAGCATTCTTTCTTGCCCTGTAGTTCCAAATGCAAAAGTAAGCCCCATTTCAATGTCTCAATCCAAAATAAAAATTTAAAATATACTTTAGCCTATGAGAGAGAACAACCAAGTATATGTTTTACCAATTGTATACTCGTTCCACAAAATACACCAGCAATTCATCTGCAAGTTCATGATCACCCGATTGAGAACTAGTTTCCATTGCATCCTTGTAAAGATTATCCTTTTTAGACAGTGCAACATGTTAGCACATAATTTTTCTATAATTTCCTTAAAAATGATATTTTTCTATAATTTCCTTAATTATTCTCTTAAAATGCTATTTTTCAAATTAACTATGCTCTTAATAATGCTATTTTCTATAATTTCCTTAATTATGCTCTTAAAAATGCTATTTTTCTATAATTTCCTTAATTATGCCCTTAAAAATGCTATTGGAGGTGTTGGCAAAGCAAGGGGAAGAAGCTGAGCATACATATTCTGTAAACAAAATAGGCACATTTATTTGAATTTTTAAAAACCGTCAATAGAGTAGAACAAGTGCTCCTTGAGGCTCAATTAAGCAAAATGCATACATGTTGAGCAACAAGATCTTTCTCTTCTTTCTCCTTGGATTTCTCTTCTTGGACAGCCTCTAATGTGTCCTTAACAAGCTCATCAACTTTTGTCGTGTATTCTCAAATGAACTTTGAAAAAGAAATTTTTTGAATATTAGATATTTAATTCTGCGGAAGATTTAAAATGTTTATTAAAGAGAAACTTAAAATATTCACAGAATCATCAGAGTATATCAAGAACCTAAAGTAGGTATGGAAACACATAGTCAATCATATTATTCATCCAGGCAAGTTCCAAAGCCACATCAAATATGATTGAGTCATATCATATGAACAAGCATGAAGCAAAGCATTCTTTCTTGCCCTGCAGTTCCAAATGCAAAAGTAAGCTCCATTTCAATGCCCCAATCCAAAATGAAAATTCAAAATATATTTTAGCCCATGAGAGAGAACAACTAGCTATATGTTTTACCAATTGTATACTTGTTACACAAAATACACTAGCAATTCCTCTGCAAGTTCACGATCACCCGATTGAGAACTAGTTTCCATTGCATCCTTGTAAAGATTATCCTTTTTAGACAGTGCAACATGTTAGCACATAATTTTTCTATAATTTCCTTTAAAATGCTATTTTTCTATAATTTCCT
This sequence comes from Cryptomeria japonica, assembly GCF_030272615.1. NCBI lineage: Eukaryota > Viridiplantae > Streptophyta > Pinopsida > Cupressales > Cupressaceae > Cryptomeria > Cryptomeria japonica. The sequence goes on from NC_081412.1 coordinate 488,080,227, forward strand.
TAATTTTGCTCTTAAAAATGCTATTTTTCTATGATTTCCTTAATTATGCTCTTAAAATGCTATTTTTCAAATTAACTATGCTCTTAATAATGCTAGTTTTCTATAATTTCCTTAATTATGCTCTTAAAAATGCTATTTTTCTATAATTTTCTTAATTGTGCTCTTTAAAATGCTTTTCTTCTATAATTTCCTTAATTATTCTCTTAAAAATGTTATTGGAGGTGCTGGGAAAGCAAGGGTAAGAAGTTGAGCATACATTAGCTGTAAACAAAATAAGTACATATTTATTTGAATTTTAAAAACCGTCAGTAGAGTAGAACAAGTGCTCCTTGAGGCTTAATTAAGCAAAATGCATACATGTTGAGCAACAAGATCTTTCTCTCCTTTCTCCTTGGATTTCTCTTCTTGGACAACCTCTAACTTGTCCTTAACAATCTCATCAAATTTTGTCATGTATTCTCGAATGAACTTTGAAAAATAATTTTTTTGAATATTACCTACTTAATTCTACAGAAGATTTAAAATGTTTATTAAAGAGAAACTTAAAATATTCATAGAATCATCAAAGTATATCAAGAACCTGAAGTAGGTATGGAAACACAAAGTCAATCATATTATTCATCCAGACAAGTTCCAAAGCCACATCGAGTCTGCTCAATTCATAGCATATGAACAAGCATGAAGCAAAGCATTCTTTCTTGCCCTGCAGTTCCAAATGCAAAAGTAAGCCCCATTTCAATGCCCCAATCCAAAATGAAAATTCAAAATATACTTTAGCCTGTGAGAGAGAACAACCACTATATGTTTTACCAATTGTATACCTGTTCCACAAAATGCAACAACAATTCCTCTGCAAGTTCATGATCATCCGATTGAGAACTAGTTTCCATTGCATCCTTGTAAAGATTATCCGTTTTAGACAATGCAACATGTTAGCACATATTTTTTTATAATTTCCTTAAAAATGCTATTTTTCTATAATTTCCTTAATTATTCTCTTAAAAATGCTATTTTTCTATAATTTCCTTAATTATTCTCTTAAAATGCTATTTTTCAAATTAACTATGCTCTTAAAAATGCTATTTTTTTGTAATTTCCTTAATTATGCTCTTAAAAATGCTATTTTTCTATAATTTCCTTAATTATGCTCTTAAAAATGCTATTTTTCTATAATTTCCTTATTTATGCTCTTAAAAATGCTATTGGAGGTGCTGACAAAGCAAGGGGAAGAAGCTGAGCATCCATATTCTATAAACAAAATAGGCACATATTTATTTAAATTTTTAAAAACCGTCAGTAGAGTAGAACAAGTGCTCCTTGAGGCTCAATTAAGCAAAAGGCATACCTGTTGAGCAAAAGATCTTTCTCTTCTGTCTCCTTGGATTTGTCTTCTTGGACATCCTCTAACTTGTCCTTAACAACCTTGTCAATTTTTGTCGTGTATTCTCGAATGAACTTAGAAAAAGAATTTTTTTGAATATTAGCTATTTAATTCTATAGAAGATTTAAAATGTTTATTAAAGAGAAACTTAAAATATTCACAGAATCATCAGAGTATATCAAGAACCTGAAGTAGGTATGGAAACACAAAGTCAATCATATTATTCATCCAGGCAAGTTCCAAAGCCACATCTGGTATGATCAAGTCATAGCATAGGAACAAGGATGAAGCAAAGAATTCTTTCTTGTCCTACAGTTCCAAATGCAAAAGTAAGCCCCGTTTCAATGCCCCAATCCAAAATGAAAATTCAAAATATACTTTAGCCTATGAGAGAGAACAACCAATCGTATGTTTTACCAATTGTATACTTGTTCCACAAAATACACTAGCAATTCCTCTGCAAGTTCACGATCACCCAATTGAGAACTAGTTTCCATTGCATCCTTGTAAAGATTATCCTTTTTGGACAGTGCAACATGTTAGCACATAATTTTTCAAATTAATTATGCTCTTAAAAATGCTATTTTTCTATAATTTCCTTTATATATTGAGCACTTTTTCCATAAGAATAGTTACTGATGGGTTTTATGTGTAGGTGCAATCTTGTAGTGACAATCTCCATCCATTTGTGATTTCTCTCCAGAAATTGAACCATCAGGTGGGCATATTGAGGGTGGCATTGAGACAAGATAAAGCACTCTGGGTTTCCTTTTGACGTGAGGAGGCCTGGCAAATAGGTTCTTGCGATTGATCAAAGTGCACAAGTAATTATCAGAAAGGGTAAAGCTCCCATGCAGAACAAAGTTTTTGTTCAGATTGTATTAAATCCATTATCATTTTTTGTATCTTAAAGGAGTTGAAAATGATTGAAATTTCACATTATCGGTATAAGTTATACGGATGAGAGAACTTAAACTAACAAAGACCAATTTTGCATTAGGATACCATATACCGATGAGAGAGTGTAGCAAGCCGGAGTTGTACTCATCGGCAGAAGTTATACCAATCAAGGAGAAAAGTTGAGGAGAATTTATGCATCGGTAAAAACTATACCGATATGACCCATCCGCATAGTAAACACTAGTGACAACAGTGGAGAATTGTCTTGCCGATAACGGATGAGGCTATCGGTAAGACTTATACTGATAAGAGTGGCGAAAAGAAAAGTCCATCAATATAACCAAAGTGATTGGTATGTGTTACTTTGAGCCACCCCGACGCCCGAAGAAATCATCGGTGAAACATATACCGATGGAACATACTCGATCGGGAAGACTTTTCTTATATGTATGTTTCATTTTGGATTACCCTAATACCCGATGAAGGAGTAGACTGATTGAGTGGAGCGAACACATTATCGGGAAGACTCATGGTGATGTAGCTGGTTGCATCAGTATAACCAAAGCGATCGGTATGTGTTACTTTGAGCTACCCCGACGCCTGTAGAAATCATCGGTGAAACATATACCGATGGAACATACTCTATCAAGAAGAATTTTATTATTGATATGTTTCATTTTGGATTAACCCGATACTTGATGAAGGAGCAGACTAATTGAGTGGACTGAAGACACTATCGAGAAGACTCATGGCAATGAAGCCAGTTGCATCAGTATAACCAAAGTGATCGATATGTGTTACTCTGAGCCACCCCGACACTTGAAGAAATCATCGGTGAAACATATACTAATGGAACATACTCTATCGGGAAGACTTTTCTTATCGGTATGTTTCATTTCGAATTACCCCGATACTCAATGAAGGAGCGGACTGATTGAGCAAAGTGAAGACACTATCAGGAAGACTCATGGCGATGAAACCAATTGCATCGGGAAGAGTTATGCCGATGGTGAAGCCCATCAGGGAAACAATGCCTATCACGATAATTCTAAATGAGATCACCCGATGCCCGATGAGAATATTGGTTTGAGATATACCGATGAGGAGGAAAAGGAGTCATCGGCTTAGGGTATCCTGATAAGAGAAAGTAAGATGTCAAAGCAGATAAAGGGTTGTTCAAAGAGCACCAAAAGGGAAATATTCATCGGGGAGACATATGTCGACGAGCCGTTGTCATATTAGAATTCAGAACCAAAATTTTCAAAAATATTCTATTTAATACTTGCAATAGATGCATCTATGGTTCGCACGAGGTAAATTTTATGAGAAGTTCATTATTGCAAAAGAATACAATGGAACTAGAAATTTCCTTGTCTAAATACTGCGTTGGTGAAAGAAGAATACACAGATAGAACACATTGCACCTTTGAAAAACATAGCAAAGGATTGTAATTGTAGAAATGGAAGCTTCAAGTTCAACAAGAAAGAAGAGGGTGGCCAAGAGTCCTGACTCTAAGGTGAAGAAAGGAAAAATTGATGAGGTGTCTCCAGTTAGGAGGTTAAACCAAGACATGATAGACCAAATGCAAGCACCCGACCCTAAATCTAGAAGGTCAAAGCAGCACCTGCCGAGGAGAGACCAATTAGAAGACAAGTACATAGAGGTCGGAGATGTCTGGACCAAGGTAAGGGTACATGATCTATTTATGTTCCACTATTTGAGGAGCAAGGAGATGTCGCTCTACAATCCTTGTATGACAAATTTAGGTAAGCTAACAGCCCCCAATGTTTTTGTAAACATAAGATTGATAGAGGCTTTGGTGAGGAATTATAATTCGGTGAAGAGGTGCATTCAAATCCCAAATGGGGAAGCATTTATTAGATTTTCTATGGGTACCATAAATGAGGTTTTCAATTTAGACCCCAGTCGTGATAAGCCCTTGTCCTTTGGGGAGTTCGAGGAAGAATACCTCAGAATGGCACTACATATACCAACTAGAAATTTGCCATTCACAAGAGGCAAGAAGGAAAATTAACAGAGGAAGATGGGCCACCATTCAGCATTGATTTGTTCAGACACTAGTTACAGTACACATATATGTCATGTGGGAAAGTAGGAGGGGTGGAGGTTCCTAATCTGGCAAGCACTGGGCCGTTGGTGTTAGCCTTTGATATACAAATGTATGAACCTAGGCCTTTTGACTATGCAACATATCTAGTGGAGAGGTTACATTAAGGTTTTCTAAACCTTAGGGATGATACTCATCCCAATTTCCAATTTTATTCACTATTGATGCATCTAGTGTTATTTTATGGATATGTAAAGGGTTTTTGGCCCAAGGGCCTAAAATTAAATACCAAGAACAGGGAAGGTGAGGAGCAACTCATCCAATTGTGGACATCTCTTTCAGATTCTTGATATATGAGGTCCAACTATATTAATTTTGAAGAACTTATTGTGATGTCACTGTACCGAATGTATGGGATTTCACGTGAAGGGTCTATCTCTGACAAGATCAAGAGGTTCCTAAAAGCCAGGAATTATGATGAAAGACACATTGTTGATCATAACTGGGGGGAATAGTTTGTGAATAAGGATTTTACATGTTTTAGAGTATATGGATTTTAGGGGAGCCCCTACATGCTACCAAAACTAGTACCAGATAGAATAGCTTATCTAAAGATTGTGAGGCAATTGAGTGTGTCCAATGCTAAACATTTTGCAGATATGCGTAAGCAAGCCTTCCTACCTAGGACACTGAGTTTTGGTGATTTCACCATAGTGTCAACCAAATCTTATGAAATAATTGGTAAGAAGCTAATAGAAGAATACAGTTTGTTTGAGAATTATGCCATGAAAAACTATGATCTTGAAGGATACATTCACTCTTGCAAGAAGAGGCAGAACTTGGGAGGTTATCTGCATGTCAATATTCAGGATGAAGATATCTTCCGGAACATGGAGGATGCAAAGGACAAAGAGGTAATTGATCAACTGAATAATGAACTAGCAAAAAAGAGATAGAGACTCCAGGAAATTGAAACCAAGGAGGAGGAGGCAGAAAGTGAATCTGATGAGAATGCAGTTGTCTCTAGATGGCAAGTGCCAGAGAAGGAAGAAGAGACAGACATGCAGGTTCAAATAGAGACAACATTAGAAGTTCATGCTAACTCTCAATTAGAGGAGTTTTCTATTTTTGTTGCTGATGATGTTTTTATTCATTCCAAAGAATGTAAATCATTCTTGTACAATTTTAAAGGGAAGAAATTGAGGGACTCTATTCCCAACATAACACCTGATAATGAGGCTGAGTTGTTAAAGATATTAAAAGAGGAAATTTATGTAGAGGTAACCGCAATGACCCCTCAAAAGGGGAGGCCACTGCTTATAGAGGCTGGGGTGATTTTGTTTCCTAGATGGGACCTCGGTGCTTCTTTTATCTTTGACAGTTTATTGCATTCAAAAAACAAGGAATTCAAATTGGATAGACAAGGTGTAAATGATGTATTTATTGGTTCAAGATTTGATCAAGATGAGGAAGCTTTGTTGTTATGGGCTTTGTACCCTCCCCATAAGAGACCAAAGATCATTGATGTTGACAAGGGCTTTGGCCATATGATGAAACTAAAAGCTGGTGAAATTGATCCAATTGTTTCTACTGATATCGGAGTGGATATTTCAAAATTCAATAAAGCATAGATGGTCAATGTAGTGAGGGAGAGGAACCAGTACAAGGTGTTGTATGAAGAAATGCTAAGGAGAAGTGGGCAATAGGTGCCAATGGTTCTTACACTGGATATCTCTCTATGGAAGAAAAAATGCGAGGAGTTGCAGCAAGAAATAAAAGGATATTAAAATAGATGCAAAGTGTGCGGGCATATACTGTTGGTGTATTACTAACTAAAAGATTTGAGGTTTTACAAGGCTTTCTAAAAGAATTATGGATAGTTTTTCAAAAGAACATGGACAATATAGTTTCACACAATAGAATTTCAAAGAGATTGGGAACAAGGTTGAATAATAAAACAATGGCCAAAGCAGAAACAAAAGAAATTGAAAAAATAAAGAGGTTGCTGGCTAAACACAATAAATTTGATGAAGAATTACAATTTGAATATGAGAATGCAAACACATTGTTCAGCATGGTTTCCCAGAGTTAATTTATTAGAAGGGTGAGATAAAGGATAAAGATGTATGGATCTCAAAATGTCGTAGTCTTCTCAATGTTTCTCTTGATATTGCCCAAATTGATGGAATTGAATTGAAAGAGACTGTGAAACAGATGGAAAACTTTGTCACGCTGGAAGTCATTGTCAGGGATATCATCCATGATGGAGACACATATAAGTCAGAGAAGTACTTGGAGCATATCCAGAAGTGTGGAAAGATGCTGGAAGACCAGACCTGATGTCTAAGTTGGAGCCCAAAGTAATATTTTTCTATGTTTTTATAATATGTTCATATTGTAAAGATAATTTTTAGGAAGTTAGTTTCTAGTTAGTTTTTGTTAGTTTTAGTTTTAATCAAAGGGTATGCCCTTTCACTTTCAAACTGAATCCTCATCTATAAATGGAGGATCTTTTAGAACAAGTGGGGGAGATACCTCAAATTTTATGATCTTATCAAGACAATTTAATACAACACTTATGCAGTTTGTTTTATGGAAATATCAAAGTTGATGGATGAAACATAATGAAATCAACTGGTTTGTTATCTATTTTCAATATAAATTTCAAGTGTTCTTCATTCTGAATGGTATATGATTTTCAATTGATTCATTAGTTCCATGCGATAAATCAATTTTATTAGATTGCGTCAATGTGCTATCTTATGCTATTGTGATTGAGACTAATTTTCAGTTTAAGCATCAGTTTGAAAGGTTGGCTGTCAAGTTTCAAATTGTCTTATTGGTCTTTCAGAGCAAAGTTAAAATTCAATAAGACTAACTACATTTTATATTTCAGTTACAATCCATATAGATGCTTTTGATGTGATGGTCTTGTTTTGAAAATAAGTTATTAAAATTGTCTCCATGGTTATACATAGGATATTTCAATTTGAAATAGTATGAAATCAGTAAGGGATGAAGGCACTGGTTTGTTGTTGATCTTATATAATTAAATCAGGTGTTTTTAGAAGCAATATTCATCAAGGAGTCATACTTTTAATTTATACAGGCACAACTTCATAAACATTTATAAGTAAGCATTTCATAATTTTCAGCAAGCAATAAATATAACCAGACAGAATTCAAGAATCATTTGCCTTCTCGAAGAGTCACTGTTTTTCGCTATAGAAAAGCCTTTAGCCAGAATTCAAGAAGTTCATGTTTCTCAACCTAATTGAAATTGAAGATCATCATAAAACTATTCAAATGCTAAATTACATCCCACTTTAACTTAAATGAAAGAACCAATAGAGAAGTTCCCCTCACCCTCTGAGCAAGCCCTATCTGATCAAAGTTATCATGCATATCTATAGATTCTCGAAGCCTCTCATAATCTTCCTCTTCTATATAAATTGTATTCAAAGCCTCATTTACAACAACTACATTGTTGCTCTGTACTGCAGCCATGTATGACTTCATAAGATGGAGATGTCTAGCATGGATAACAAATACAATAGAACAAAAGCCACTCATGAAATTTTTCCAACCCAAATAGCTACTAAAGAGAACATATAGAAAAACTTAATACCCAAGTGAAAGACATCTCGGTAATCCTAAAAATAGTAACAAAATAAAAGAGTTAAGAGCCATACCTTACACATGATGTCAACCACTCGTGTGTGGTCTACCCTAAGGGCAAGGACATTCAAGAGGTCATTAATAATATCTGGGTGTTCTTGCAAATAAAAGTGTACAACTTTGTAGTACAATTCAACATTGGCCACTTTAACTACAACATCTTTGAATTGCATATGATCCCATGCCTCTGGAGAATGGTTCATGATAGTAGTGGCAACATTATCATATTCATCATCTTGAGTATATAAATATGTAAGTTCCTTCCAGTTCTGTTGCTCATCACAAACACGGATATGAGTTCATCAAAGCGACCCATGTTTTGATAGTAATCACTGACCTCTTCCAAGTCATCCACCTGGAACAAAAAATAAATGTCAGAACACAAAAATAATAAATTTCTCACCTTCACAATTACACATAACACTGTAGATGAACCTTCCCAGATTATCATGAAAAACAAACCACTTACTTGTGGTGTTGTTGTTCATGTTGGCTCTGTTGGACCCTGCAATTAAGATTCAATATACATTATTCAATAAGATTAACTATGCAACACAATGAAATATTGAAAAGTGTGTTATCTTATTGAGCTTTGCTTGGTTTTGAGAATAGTTTAATATTCTCTACTTAACAGGGCCAACCACATGAAGTTGCAAGCTCATTGGCCCCTCCCCCCCCCTAACATCACTCTAAATTCCCTGTTAACCTCTAACATTCATTCATTGTTTCATTCATTAATAAAATATAACATTCATTCATTATCACATAACATTCAATAATGCATAACATTCATTAACATGCAACATTTATCAATATTAATTAACACATATCATTCATGAACATTCATTAGCCCATAATTACATTCATTAACACATAAAAATCAATCATTATCAAATAATGTAGATTACAATCATTTTTTTTTAATTTTTTTTGGAAGCTATGTAAAGTCTAAGTGGAGCATCGTTTTCTTCATCATTTCCCCCCTCTTCATTTGTTCTTCCCTCTACTCGTGATCTTGATGTATGCCTAGTCCTCTTCTGAGGACGAGGACACCGATGCAAAGAGGGGTCCTCTGCAATAACAAAGAAATGGGTTAAATTCAAATTATTTTTTATTTTTGTTGCAAGTATTTCATTAATTTAAAGAACATAACTATGGCACTCTTTACCTAATGGAGCCACACCATCTGCCAAAAATCTCTAGCCACGTCTATGCCTATAAGGCAGAGATCAGTTGTGCAAAGGTGAACTATCCAAAGGAACCCTAGCCACAATGCAAGGGGTATTACCCCCGATGATCTAGTAACTCTTGGAGGTGAGCCACCTCCAATGCCACTTTGTTAGATTGAGTTACTTGAATATGGAGCATAACAAATTATTACAAATAGAGACTTTAGTGAAAAGAGAAATATCAGTATTAATAGAGTTGTGACAAAAAATAACATCATTTCTATCTTTCCATAAGGAAAACAATTTTCACCTTGAAAGCATGCCACATTTGGATATATTTGAAAGGGATGTGAGACCTATCCCTCAAAAGAGCCATATACCAAGAAAAAAGGTTTTGGCCAAAAAGGGTGAAAAAAATAGTGAATCCAACTCTTCATTTGCTAAGCATGGTGAGAAAACCAAAATAGATATTTGAAGGACTCAAGTTGGCCACAAAATGGACATCAAGGGTCTAGAATACCCATATGCTAAAGGAAATAAACCACTGACAAGTATTGGAAAAGAATACACCATGCAAAGTGGTTGAGTTTAGACTCTATAGCTGTCGACCAAATGTTGTGAAATTGACATTGCTAAACTAACAAAGGCGATTGTAAATGCCATCGAAAGTTCAAAGAAAACACCATAGGAAGGTGCAGAGAGATCCTACGGTATCCCAAACATGCTTATAACTACAAAAAGCAGTGCTGGGAGACCAAAGCTAGTCCTTCCACCATGGTCTGACTAAGTGAATTCTAATTTTGTGAATCAGATCTAGAGGAAGATCTGACACAATAATGATGAATGCCTCTCAATTTGGACGAGAAGGTTGGTACTAGGTTTTCAAATCTTCTCATGAGTGAATATTCATAGTAGGTCTAGAAAAAAAATCATGGGGAGGACCAATACCTTTTTTGTGAAACCGCAAGGCACAAACCCAAGGCAAACAAGCCAAAGGAAGCCCCTAAATTTGAATAAGTGAAGACCACCAGAGGCTGTGTTAGTTAAAAGGTAAACTGTCTCAAAAGCTAGAACCAACCCACCAAAGCCAAGGCTTAACAACTTCCCAATTACACCAAATGCTTTTGGTAACAACAATGCTCTCGATATAAACCACATCTTCTATGACCAAGAGGGTTTGAAAACCAATCCCTTTTTAAGCAATCTGATTGGTCAAGAAACTAGACGATATGCAGTTGCTAAGGGGAATTTTATAGGCCTCATTCCCAGATTTAGCATGCGCAATCCTTTTAACACAAAGAGCCAACCCTCATTGTTGAGTAGAGAGAATCCCAAGGTTATCAGGCTCTCAAACGAAACAACATAGGCAACATGGTGAAAACCCTTGTGGTCTTCCAAAGAGGCCCACAAAAACTCATGAAGAATATTTTCCAACTTCATGTAAGAGGCTTTGTAAGGGGCCCATCAAGAAGAAGAATACACATGAGTAGTCACAAGAATTTTAGAGAACACTTAAATTTACCAGCTAGCAAAAGTGGCTTGGTAATGTAATTTAAGAGATTTTTTTCTCAATTCTAGCTAGGACCACATTCCAAAGCTCCACCGACGAAGCCTAAAAGGCCAAGGGAATGCCCAAAAACTAAATTTTTTTCCCATGACCAATCCACTTCCAACCATAGCTAAGAAGCCACAGAAGCATAGGAAGAACAAATTGACAATAACATCGAGTTTTATGCCATTGGATGGCTAACCTAGAAGCCAAAAAAAAGGTGTCAAGGCATTGATGGGTCTATTTGATATTTTTCTCCTCTTCAATAAGTGTGATAAAAGAGTCATCCACAAAATGCCCATTAACTAGGTGGTTAGATGACTTAGTCTAGGTAATTCCTCTAACCTTCCTAGAGGAGATAGAGTTTGCCAACAAATAACCAAATATATTAGCAGCATGAACATATAAAGATGGAGCAAGGAGACATCATTGTTGGATAGAATGGTGGAGGCTAAAAGCCTAAGAATGACGGTCATTGATAGTAGCAGATGCAGAGGAATCACCGCAAAGCATTTTCACAAATTGAATGAAGTGATTGTCAAACCAAAGAAAACCCAACATAGCCATAATGAAAGGCCATTCAATATGGTCGTAAGCCTTGATGAAGTCATTTTTTAGAAAGAGGCCTTGTAGTTTAGAGCATTGGGCCCATTCCATGCCTTCCCAAACGACAATGATATTATGTCAAATAAACTTGGATTTAATAAAACTAGTCTACTTAGGACAAATAATCTAGGGAAAAAATGACAAATCTTTAGAACCAAAGCCTTGGAAATAATCTGGTAGCTCAAAGAGAACCACCTATCCTTGATATTTTTTATGCCTAGTGAAGAGTGACAAGCATGAAGAACAAAAAAAAAATCCTTAGAGGCTCAGTCAAAAATCTTTAACCAGTACAATTTGGCTTTAATTTGAGGTCCTCTACTTGCATGATTGTTAAGCATCTAATTCTATTGGTGAAGCTGACCCACATAGACTTGAAAATTGGGAGAGAACAAGCTGGCTACAAGCACTTTCATGGAATAGTGGAGATCCAAAGTGGTAGCCTCATAGGACCATCATCAAATAATGGCAAGTTGCCAACCATAGATATGGAGGAAGTGATACATGTATTAAATAGTATGGTTCCACTAAGCTATCCACCCAAACTACTAGGTAGGAGAACACTCCATGTTCCAAACCCTATGAATGTGGACCAACATGGGCTTATGACTCAATAGAGAAGTATTTTTTTAAAATTGGGTTTTAGAAGACTATTTTGGATCCACTTGCCAATTAATGTTGAACTTAATGACGAAGTGGTCATACAGGGTGACCTTGGGAAGAAGCATTACTGAAAGATATTGATAGGAGGCAAAAGAGAAAAAAATATTCTCTTTATCATGGCACAATCAAGCCATTTAAGGACTCTATCATTTCTCACCTAGAAAATCATTTTGTCTAGCCTTAACCTCAACATGCTGAACACCCTTTAGATCCTCTGGAGTTGAAATACAAAAGGTTACATTAATCAATACACCAATTGCAATTAAATTTGTTTAAAGGAATAAAAATGGTCCTCTTTACCTATCTGGGGAACATCATGTTCCTGATGTTGTCTACCCAGATCATGCTCCACTTGGTCACCACCGACCACATGCTCTTAAATATTAACAAAAAAGGTTACATTAATTTCTACACCAATTACAATTTAAGATGTTTATTTGTATTAATAATTACATAAAAAAAAATTGAATAGAAAATCAATACCTCCACTACTGGGATGCACATCCGGACCTTCCTGTTGAGGTTGTGTTCCATGATTATCAGGTTGCATTCCAATGTCATGCACATTGTTATAATTGCTTGCTTGATTAAAACAAATAAATTTACTTCATGTTGGAGCTTAACATCAAATAGATTATTGGTAAAGTATTCAATTTGAAATTATTTTCATATAGCTTATTTACCTATGTGACGGATGCACCAGAATCTCATGTTTGCCCACTCAATTCTCGTAGTCGTTCAGCCATGGCTATATAGCCTTGCTAGTAGGCAATTATCATGTCATCTTGTGTGGGCACTCTATTGAATTCAGAGCCCTGCATTTTTGCTTAGTATCATGAATTTTGCTTGTATTGTTTGATAAAAAAAAAATTATTTGCAATTTATAAATATTTTGATACGATATTTCATTTACTAATACTTACAATTCGTGCAACAAGTTTCATATAACCACCAAAGTTGAGTCTGTGTTGCACGTGCTTTTCTTGTCTTGCCTTGGTTGCCTTTGATGTGTCACTCAGTCTATGAAAAGTTTGAAATATGTTAGATTATATAAATATAAAGAGTAATGAGTACATAATTACATTCTTAATAGTATCACATACCTTCTTCTAGCGTTTGGTGGTGTATTTCCTTTTTTCCTTTCAATTCTCTCCTTCGCATCCAAAATCAGGTCTTTCCACTCCCTCTCTGGAATCATGGGGGGATGCTTGTACTTTACGTTCTTCTCTAAATGTGTCCTATACTGGTCCCTCACATACTTTAGATATGTGTCAGCTTTTTCAAGGAGCTTGATTTTCTCAAATGTGTCATTTCCAAACAACTCAACCATACGATTTGTGAGTTCATCTTTTAACTTGTTTTCTTAGTCATTCCACCTTTTAAGAAAAAACAAACCTATTAGATTCAAAAATGAACTGAAGCTACCTTTAATATAGTTCACGAAATGGATCAAAGGAAAACTATTCTAGAAATGATGTGAAATAAAAATAGTGGATTAGGGTTAGTTCACATATGATGTTCCACCTTTTACGTATGGTGGGCCCAAACATCTGCAATGCAATGTCATTAAGATTTTTATTAAAAATATCATTTCCTACAAAAAAATCATGGGATCATTAGTCCAAAACAAGTGATCAGTAAGTAAATTACAATTACACTATATATAATAATAATTTTAAAGTACCTGAAACCTTCTGTATCTTCAAGGGAATCAATTCTTCATCGTTCACCACCAATGTGGTCTGCAACATTCCCATACTAGAAATATGGGAAGATTCAAGAAATGATGGTATTTTATCACTAGTATTCACCTCTGGCGCATCCTCATGTGCATCTCCTAATGTAGAAAATGAATCCACTATGAAATGCCCCCAAGAAAGAACACTTCAAGGGAAATAAACACATAACAAAAGAGAGAGAAAAAGAGGGATCTACCAACAATGAGCAGGTCAACATGATGAGCAATAGAGGACGTTTGCATGCTGAATGTTATCGACATTACAGTCGGCAATACAGATGGGGATAACCTCGAATGAGGCGGTCTTTCCACAGGAACATTGGCAGCACCTGAAGAATAATACATTAAATATATGAAAACTGCGAGAATTGTAAATAAGGATGAACCTTTATTAAGAGTTGTAAAAAAATATGAACCTTTATTGAGTGTTCAATGCTAATCTTAATGATATAACAATATGAAGGAGAATAAGGAAGGTAGGTTTTAATGCAGGACAAAGGTATGGAAATTTGTGACAAGAGGGAAGTGTAAGTGATAAACTAGTATAGTCCTTACAAAATATAGTCCATGGAATCTATTTATTTAGATTGCTTCAATGTGCTATCTCATGTTGTCAAACTTCACATTGTCTTATTGGTCTTTGTAATGTTCCTACTTTGAAATATAATTTCATAATAGTAAATTAAAATACAAGTGATCGGATAAGATCAAATGAGAACTTCTAATTGTGCAACTAAATACTTTATTAACAGTTTAATAAATTATTATTACAATCATATATACATACAAAACTTATTATTATGCATTCTAAAGAGAGAGAAATAGTATAGACAGGGAAAGGCCTGTGTAAATTTACTAGCATTAAAAAAGAAAGTTCACAAGTCCAAAGAAGTAGTAGTTTTAATGTATAGAACATGGTCATCACCTGCACTACCTACAATACCCTGATCATGTCCACCAGGTTGATGATGACACATGAAATTCTATAAAAACAAGATGTATGTATTTTAGTTAGTGACATAAAAGAGTATAAAATGTAAACCATTATTGAACTTTTGTTATAATTAAAGCTTTCATTACTGCTTACTCACATGTTTTATGTTGCTTGCATCACTTGATTCAGCCTATATTTTATCTCATCATTTTGAGGGGTCGTGCATACAAAAGCAACAATCTCTTTATTTAATTTTTGTGATAGACATTTTATCACTTCTACAAGGTTTGTGGAAATTGTGTAGTCCTCATCGCTTAATACTGTGTTGAGGTGTTGATGTAAGGGAGGTTCCTTTCCCTTTTCCTGGACATCCGTCTATAACAAGAATATTATTAACACTATCAAAATTACTCCAAAACACTCAAGAAAATAACATAATAATGTAACAGTTTGCTTCTATCTAATTTGTACAATTACAATGAGGTTTACCTACTCGGTAGAAGTGTCAAAACCTACATCCTTGTCTGTGTTATGTGACGGATCCAAGTCGCCCTGTGACAAAGAAAAAATATAAACACGTTAGCAAAATGAAACCAATAGACTTAGCAAAAAAACTTAATAATAAGATGTTATATTGGAGTCATTAATGGGAGGTTGGTTTAAATGGTATATAGTATGTACCACCCCCATGTTAGTAACTTTGTTTGTATCTATACGATTCAAATTGTAATCGATTAGCAGCTCTTCCCCTACACTTATTGATTTTATCGCACATACGAATACATGATTTCCCTCGAGCGCCTCAAATATGCAATTGGGTTGCTTATTAGTTGACCCAGGTTGCGTACTATTTATAAAACCTACAATATTCTTTGTTGCTTTTAGACTTCCATCAATGTATACAGCCACTCATTTACTTTAATCATTATCTTTCTATTGTATATAATTTGCTGATAGTGCATACCTACGCATACTTTTTTTATATCGAACAATCGACATCCATTTTTTGTAATTGTAACAAGGTCCAACATACTCCATCAATTCAGCAACTTTGTTGTAATAGACCTTTATATCGTCCATGAAAAATAGGCCCAAACCATGTAATGACGAAGGTGCTATGCGATATATCCTCTCGTTAACACAAAAATCGGTGTTTATTGGAGGAAGTTCCTTGGGTACCCATTGTTTCTTTAGATGTTTGTACCTCAAGGGCACCTCGATGCCGCCTTTGGTCTCATCATCATAAGAACATGACCCCCCTTGAGCAAGGAAAAATTCCATGCATTTATTGAATTTTCTTATAATCTTTTAACCTCTAGTTTATCTCCCTATTTTAGACCTACTACATGTCTCACTTTCATCGAGTATTGCTACATTTCCCTCACTCGAGGAAGACACATCTAACAAATACCTATTTGGTGGTACCTGCACTCCATCAAATGAGAGAGTTAGCTGGTAATGAGAGAGATATTTTTCAAATGAGGGTAATGTTGACGAAGAAGTCGGCCCTGAAGTTGACGTTGAGATTAAAAATTAAATAATTCCAACTGTGGCCTCAAGTGTTGATAATTGTATTAGATTTGCTGCTAATGTCAAGGTTTGAAGAACTGAGGAAGTTTGTTTTCCTAGTAATTTAAAAAAAAAAAAACTATTTCTATAGGTTGTATTGACTTATACCTGTCGATCCATGAGACTGTGTAGGATCCTCGTCAAAGGGGTTCAGGTTCCTGCATATGTAATTCAATCATCTTATGTTAGCTAAAAATTACATGATACATATACTTAAAATTACATAGTACACAACATGAACAATATGCAATCATCATAATCATTGTATATTTTTTTATTCCTTACCTTTACTTTATGTAGACTATGCAGGATCCTCAACTAAAGGGTTGACAATGTCTATTGTCAATTACCTGTTTACACCAAGGGTTGCAGCATCACAAAAAATATATACATGAAATCAGCACCAACAATTGAGCATCATAAGCATTACATTTATAATTTGATCAACAATAAATACATATGTATCATGAGAATCATAAGCATCGCATATGTATCATCATATATGTAATTGAGCATCATAGGCATCACATATGTATCATCATAAACATGTAATCTATCACATATGTATCATAAATCACCATCCATCACATAGCTAATAGACAGTCCATATTCCATAAATAAACACAAAGTTTAAAAAATGTCAAATGTATTGTCATAAACATGTAATCCATCACATATGTATTTTAAATCACCATCTATCACATAGCTAATAAACAATCCAAATTTCATAAATAAACACAAAGTTCAAAAAATTTCATACATTTCATTCATGTCATTGATCTTCTTCTTCATCCAACTCATCATCATGACCATCATGATCATCATCGCCATCATCATCATCATCATCATCATCATCATCATCATCATCATCATCATCATCATCATCATCATCATCTGTACCGGTATGAGGACATGATGACATTGTATGTTTTCATTGATGTCAATATGCTGAAGAAGAGAGAACCGGTATGTTACCAAGAACCGGTATATGTGAGAACTGGTATAACATTGTGAACCAGTATATGTGCCAAAGTGAAGCCGTGTGTTTGTTCAAGGTGAACCAACATGTTGATATGGGAATCGGTACATGGAAGCTTTGTATGACTACAGGTTGGTAGTCTCAACTTCAGGGTTTCTGGTTGAATTGCTTCAAGCCTATGTGACTCGACCGGTGACTTTGTGTGATGAGTTAGCATTGTAATGAAGAACATATCATATTGCCATGTCAGCCTTGTGCACGTGAAGGATCTTGCATGAAGGAGAGTGTTCCTATCTACCTCAGAAATGTACGAAGTCTGTAAATGGTGAAAATGCATGATGGGTTATCAGCCGCCATGAAAGCGGTGGAAAATGAACGATGGAGAACATCTTGAGATTGGTTCAAGACTGTTGCATTTAATGCAATGTGCTCAACACTCAGGATTGACCCATTTGAATTGCTTAACCTAACAGGTTTAGGGTTTAGGGTTTATGCTACCGACCTATCTATTTCCTATAAGGTCGATGTTGTGTTTCTTTCTGAGGTTGTTGGCAAAAGTTGTGTGTGTGTGTATCCAAGTGAAGAGATATGTGTTTCTTGCCAGACTAGAGGAGAGAAGTGATACCTACAGAGTGTAAGTGCAGAAGGTGAAGAGGAGCTAAAGCGGATCTACATTGGCATTGAGTGTTGTTACCAGATCATTGTAATACCTGTTGATCTCTAACCACTTCAATAGTTGGGAAATCCCTTAACAAGGTAGCTTTAACCGGCTTACTATAAATCCTTTGACAGGGTGACTCAAAACCATTGAGTTCTTGAAATCCTCTAACAAGGTAACCTTTAACAGGGTTTAACCCTTAACCGGGTATTCTAGCCATCCCTTAACCGGGTGATCCCTAATAGGATCGGTTCCTAACAGAACCTATTGTATCAGTCTTTAACCGGACAAGGCTCCTAATAGAGCGGACTTCTAAAGAGTTCAAAAATAGCTTGTGGGTATTCATCCCCACCATGGTTTTTCTCAGTGGGGTTTCCACATGAAAAATTTGTGTGTCATGTGTGATGTTATTCATGTGATGGTTTAAGTGATTTGTGTCTGAAGGTAAATCATGTTGATCTAGCTGTATATATATTTTGATGATAGATTACCTATTCGTGCACAAGGGTGAAATGGAAATGAAGTATTAGATTGTATGAAAAGATAAGTGTCAACCGGTTTATGCTTGTCTCACTTATTCTGGTTTTTGTTGGTTGTACTCTGTTTAAGACCGGTGTTACTGTTTGTCTGCCAAAGCATAGTGTCTGCTGACAAACCGGTTTTAGGAATGTGTTTTTGTCTATACTAATTCACCCCCCCTCTCAGTACTGGTTTGGTACTATCCATTCATCATTGAGTTATCAATTGGTATCAAAGTGTCCTCTAGGTCCTCTATGTTATAAGCTTAACCGCTTGAGGAAAAGATCCCAGTCTAATGATGAAGAGGGAAGGTCCAAAGTTCAACAGAGATAATTTCAATATATGGAAAGATAGAATGAAGATATACATCAGAAGCATGGGTGCTCAACACTGGAGCTATGTTGAGAATGCTTATGTTGCCCCTACTGGTACTCTCACCGATCACCAAAAGAGAGAGATGCAGGAGAATGGGCAAGTCATGGAAGCCCTAATTAGTAGTTTATCTGACATTGAGTTTATTGATGTCCAAGATAAAGTAAATCCCAAAGAAGTATGGGATACTCTTGAAAATATCTATGGTGGTGATGAGCATGTAAAACAAGCTAAGGAAGAAAGCCTTAGATGGAAGTTTGAAGACATGTGGATGGTTGAAGGTGAGACCATTCAACAGTATGGAATAAGAATCAAAACTGTTGTCAGAGATAACAAGAGTGCGGGTGGTAAAATGGAAGATTCCACTATGGTAAGAAAAGTTCTGAGATCCTTATTATTGGTCTATGCAATAAGGGTTGCTGCTATTCATGAGTTGAGATCAATAGACAAGACTAAGGTATCCCTAGACTCCATCATTGCAAAGTTGACAGCCTATGAGATAAATAGTTTTGATGGTAGTATTCAAAAGATTGAATCAACTTTCAAAGCTTCTGCTGTAACATCCAGAAAAGGAAAATAAGCAAGCACTAGTGCTGAACCAAGATAGAGCAGAGAAATGGATGATGAGGAGATTCTAATGGAATTTGAAGCTCTTCTTGCTAGGAAAATTCCTAAAGGAACCAGTAAATACAGAGGTAAGCTCCCTTTGAAATATTTTTCTTGTAACCGGATAGGACATATTGTTGTAAAATGTCCTAATGGTGACAACAAGAACAAACCGGAAAGGTTCAAGAAATTCAAAGGAGGAAATCGGAGAAACTATTTTGTGGCAGTTGATGAACGTGTCACAGATGAGGAATCAAAAGATGAAGAAAATGAAGATATTGTGTTTGTTGTTGTAAAGGAAGATGTGTTAGACAAGAAGGCTCTTGTCTCCTGCTTTGATAATTCCAATGAGTGGATTATTGACAGTGGTTGTTCTCACCATATGACTAGTGACCGGAGCAAGTTTCTATCCTTTGAAGAGTATGATGGTGGTGTGGTGCACTTTGGTAATGATGCACCATGTATGGTCAAAGGCAGAGGGTCCATCTCTCTGAATGGAAAGATTAGTGCTGACAATGTGTATTGGGTTGATGGTCTCAGACACAACCTTTTGAGTGTTGCCCAGCTGAATGATAGTGGTCTCACTTTGGAATTCAAGAATGGAGTGTGCAGAATCAAAGGAAAGAATGGTGAATTGGTGGCCACCGGCATGCAGACCAAAGGTAACCTATTTCAGCTGAATGCAAATATCAGTACATGTCTTATGGACAAGTTCGATGACAGTTGGATATGGCATAGGAGGCTCTGCCATGTAAAATTTGATAACATTGTGAAGGCCAATAAGATCAAGGCAGTTAGAGGGTTGCCAGTGCTGATGAAACCAAAAAATACCTTGTGCAGAGAGTGTCAACTGGGGAAAATGTCTTCCTCAACCTTTAAATGTAAACCTTTCACTGCTGACAATTTACTTGATCTCGTGCATACTGATTTGTGTGGTCCTATGAAAACTAGGAGTGTGCAGGGTGATAGGTATTTCATGATTCTCACTGATGACTGCTCAAGAATGATGTGGGTCACATTCTTGAAGGATAAGTCTGAAGCTTTTGGAAAGTTCAAAGCTTTCAGAGCATTAGTGGAAAAAGAAAGCGGTAAAAGGATCAAGTACCTTAGAACTAATCAATGAGGGGAATTCACTTCCGGTGAATTCAATAAGTACTATGAAGAACATGGCATCAAGAGGCAACTATTTGCCCCTCGGACTCCATAGCAGAATGGCCTAGTAGAGAGGAATAACCGGACTGTGGTTGAAGCAGCAAGAACAATGTTGATTCAAGGAAAGGTTGCTCACACCTTTTGGAGAGAAGCAGTGAGCACTGCAGTCTACACAATGAACCGGGTGCTCATCAAGAAAGGTAAGGATAAAACTCCTTATGAGTATTGGACTGGCAAGACACCCATGGTTAGCTATTTTAGAGTGTTCGGTAGCAAATGTTACATCAAGAGGAGTGAACACCAGAGCAAATTTGATGTGAAATGTGATGAGGGAATATTCCTAAGATATTCCACCAAGAGCAAAGCTCTCAAATGTTTCAATAATAGGACTCAGAGAATTATGGAAAGCATTAATGTGAGAGTTGATGAAACCTTTGAGAAAACTGAGGAAACTGGCAGTAAGTGAGCGGTAAATGAACTGGTTGTAACCTTCTGGGAACCAATTGCCAGTCAACTAAGTACCAGTAACAGTGTTCCCACACCAGAAGATGTAAATGATGATACTGATGGAGATGAGGATGAAGAAGAAAAGCAAGAGGAATATGTTAAGACCATTCCTCCGTATGTCAAGATGAATCATGATCCTAAGCAGATCATAGGAGATAAGGATGCAGGAATCCTTACAAGAAGAAAGGTCAAAGAAAACTCATGTATGATCTCTAAATTTGAGCCTAAATCATTCAAAGAGGCACATAAAGATGAAGACTGGATCAAGGCAATGGAAGAGGAACTTGACCAGATAGAGAGAAATGGTACATGGTATTTGGTACCCAGACCAGAGCATAAAAATGTCATCGGTACCAAATGGGTTTTTAGAAATAAGCTGAATGAGGATGGCACAATGATTAGAAACAAAGCCAGACTAGTGTGTAAAGGGTATGCCCAAGAAGAAGGAGAAGACTATGGAGAAACCTTTTCTCCTGTAGCCAAATTGGAAGGAGTTCGTATGCTTCTTGCATATGCAGTTTTTAAAGGATTCAAAGTATATCAAATGGATGTAAAATCTGCATGCCTAAATGGTGTACTTGAAGAGGAGGTGTATATAGAGCAACCAGATGGGTTTGCCCTATCTGAAGATAGTGACATAGTGTGTAGGCTACATAAAGCCTTATATGGTCTAAAGCAAGCACCTAGAGCATGGTATGAACGCCTGCACTCCCATCTTGTGAAGATTGGATTTGAGAGAACCAATGAAGATAGAAATATCTACTTGAAGTCTGAAGGAGATCAAATCTTGATCTATGACGTATTTGTTGATGACATTATCTTTGGTGGAGATGACAAGATGAGTCATGAGTTTGCCGATGAGATGAAGAAAGAGTTTGAGATGTCACTCATAGGGGAGATTAAGTTCTTCATTGTACTGTAGATTCAGCAGATGAAAGATGGAATCTTTATCACTCAATCCAAGTATATCAAAGAAGTGTTGAAGACCTTCGGCATGGAAGATAGAAAACTGATTGGTACACCGATGGTGACCGGTTGTAAACTATCCAAAGAGGATGACTCAGCATTGGTTAATGAGAAGGAATACTGATCAATGATTGGTAAGTTGCATTATGTAGTGCATAGTAGACTAGATATTGCACATGCAGTTGGCATTACTGCAAGGTTCCAGAAAAGTCCAAGAGAATCCCACTTGGTTGCAGTCAAGCAGATTCTTAGGTATCTGAAGGGAACTATTGATTATGGATTGTGGTATCCATATAGCAAGGATTTCAACTTGAAAGTATTCATAGATGTTGATTGGGTAGGTAATGTGGACGACTGGAAGAGCACAATCGGTGGTGTATTCTTTCTCGGTGGTAGACTGGTCTCATGGATGAGTAAGAAGCAGAGTTGTATCTCTCAGTCTACAATGGAAGCAGAGTATGTTGCATCTTTCATGAATTGCACTCAGACAATTTGGATGAATCATGTATTAAATAGCTTCAAAGTTCATGTATCTGAATCGGTAAGTATATTTTGTGACAATACTAGTGCAATTAACATCTCCAAGAATCCAGTTTTACATTCTAGAACCAAGCACTTTGAGCTTAAGTATCATTTCTTGAGGGAAAAGGTTCAGAACAAAGAGATTGCACTGGAACATGTTTCCAGTAAGGAGCAGTTAGTAGATATATTCACCAAGCCTCTCCCAAAGGCTACATTTATGTACTTAAGAGGTGAATTAGGAGTGTTTCCCCTTCAGGAGGTGAACTAAAGGTATATGCTCCACATCAGTCAGGTATTGCATAGTCAAATTTTTTTTCAGGATTGATGTGTTGAAGGATGCTACTCCTTAGGGGGAGTAGCATAATGGAACAGGGAAGCTTGTGCCTCCACTTTGGCA